>NC_049205.1:53481950-53654450 GCF_013347855.1 Anguilla anguilla
ATCTTAATCCTGGTCAGTGTTGCATGGGGATGGGGGTGGAGGGGATGTGCCTGGAGGCCTATCCCAGCATACATTGGGTTAAAAAGGCAGACATGCACCCTGGACATCACACACCATTTGCTCATGTTCATACCCCAAGGGCAATTTAGATGCTTCAATGAACCCATCCTGCATGACTCCGGACTGTGAGTGGAAACCAGAGTACCCAGGAAGCCGTGAGATCATGCTAAACAGCGCACAGAAAGGCCCTCGGCCAGGATTCAGACTCAGAGCCTTCTCCCTGCGAGGCGACAGAGCTACTCACTGCGCCTGCGTTTCATTTCTGACATTTTCACGTCTGCGTAATGAGCAAAGCCCTGCGTGAAATTCCCCACTGACTCACTGACGCATTTATCGTCTGTCTCATCTCTTTCTAATTGGGAAATACCTGAGAACCTGAGAAGAACAACAGCGAGGGTGTCGCAGCGTGATGTCGTTCCGGGCCTCAGCCTATCCTGGAGGCCAAATCGGATAATCTTCTTCCAATTTTACAAAATTGAAAAAAAAAAACTGTGATTCGCTGATAAGTTTCAAATGAAAGTGTTGTTCCAGGCCTGCTGGGGAAACCCAGAGTGTGTGAGAGTGATCGCCGTGGCTGTTTGAACACAGGGATTGTGTAGCATTTAGCGAGCTCCTGTCTGTTACTCTCTCTCTGTCTGTGTAGTAGCAGGAGAGGAAGCTCCATATTAACCTCGGACCGCTCCCGAGAACGATTTCAGCGAGACTCCAGATTTTCTTCCCAACCGCTGTTCTGAACACAGCTCACCACCACGTCTTCGTTTCCCACGCGCCTCCACCTCACGCCAACACAAACACCTCTCACTTTCAGCTTCCTTCCTCAACTCGAGCTCTTTCCTATTCGCTTGGGCCTGACCTTGCCCACCCATTAAAGCTGCTAAATTAACCTGTTCCCCAGCGACCTGGCACGGAAAACATAGTCATACTCTAAGGAGGACCATTTATCCATGATATAACAGTGATGGGAATCCACCTCATAGCATTTATGTTGGCAGTCTTATGTTTGCCGTCGCCTTTTCAAACAGGTTTAAAAATAAGAAAACAAATCTGTGTTTTCTCTCTTCCTTTCCCCACCTGTGGCAGGTGCCAGGGCTTGCCGGGCGGCTTATTGGATTCGCGGGGAGGTGATGACTCAGAACTCAGTGGCGGGGGTGCCCGCCCCGATGGAACCGCAGGAGGAGCGGGGGAGGGGCGAGGAGCCTTCCCAGAATCCCCTGCAGGCGGTCCAAGGCGCGTGGTGGGAGAGGCTGTGGAGGGCGGGCGTGACGATCGGCTGCTTCCTCTGCCTCTGCGTCCTCTCCCAGATCACGGTAGGAAACAGCCCGGCCTCCATCCTTCACCTTCAGCCTGAGAGCGCAGCAGTGAGGCAGGCTGCAGCGTAGCTTATGGCAGAGTGCATGTGACACTGATCATTGACTCATTAGTGGTGGCATTGAATACAGATTTGATACATTTGGTAATTGCAAATTATTATTGTGTGTTTTATAGAAAATTATTAATGTTTTTTTTCTAAATTCTGCTTTTATCAACCCTATCTGTTCACATCTTCAAATGGTTTCATAAAAAAATGGTCAGTGGTTATGGTGTAGCTTCATGGAAACATGTCTATACTGCTCTAGCACTGTGTGTAATAAGTTTCATGGTGGTCTTACACAGGGAGTTTGGGTCCTCTACATGATGAATGGGTACGGAGCTTTCCCGGCTGCCCATAAAGTCTTGGACCTCATGCAGTACATGCTGTCACCACTGGGGGCATATAATTCACTGGAGGAAGAGGTTTGTATGCTCACATATCTATGTACTGCGTACTGCACTACTACACTCGCATGTTATAGCAGTGCTTTTTAATGCTCTAACAATGTTTAGGGCATGTGCCATGTAAGTGGCTTCAGTCTAAATGAAATTTGCTTAGCCCTCAGCAGGTCTATAGAGTGGCCTCCTGAGCAGCTAAAAGTTTATTAATAATAATAATAATAATAATAATAATAATAATAATAATAATAATGCACTAATTGTGACTGGGGATGTCACGGGTTACAAGGTTTTGAGGGAGGTTCTGACAGCTGAAATTTAAAACCTCAGAATGCCCAGACATTGCTGGTCACAATATCATGCCTGCAGCTGTAACATGCCCAGATGGGTCCAGCTGCTGGTGATGACGGACAGGACGCTGCATGGTCCTGTCCGTCGTCACTAGGTCCTCACTGCTGCTCCAATGCTCACATTACCTGAATCTCAGCATCACTTTCATCATATCAGCACCTATAAAGTAATACGGCAGCTGCAGGAGGTAGGCATCAGAGACTAGTCCTGTACAGAACTGTATGACCGCTGCTGAATGACTGGCTTTGGGCGCACAGATATGCCGACCAAAACTGGACGAATGCGGATTAGCAGGAATGGTACCTTCAGTGATGAGTCACTGTTCAATCTGTTTCAGTGTACACGCAGGGGGAGATCGTGCCACGGACACCGCATCTGTGTTGCATTGCACCATTAACAATGACATTTACTATAGCACCTTCGACGATCTCAAAGAGCTTTCATTGTATGGGTGAAAGCTCACGTCAGGCATCAGAAATGTGCAATACCCACGCCACTGGTATTCATGGAAGCCATTTTGTGCCAGAATGCTCACCACACATCAAATGAATTTGTTGGAGATTGAATAGTTTGGGCTGTCTTACAGCACTGTTAGTTTTTTGGATCACTAGATTAGAATTTAGTGGTGGCTCTTTGAATTTAAAATGGTGTGAATGCAACATTCTGCCCAATGCATTAGAGGCTACTTCGTGCAATGTAACTCCCTCTTGTGCGATGACACAAGGCTATGTGTTTGCTGAGAGCAATTTGTGTGTGATGCAGTGACTGTCTTTCTCTCCAGGAAATGACTTGCTGTTTGTAATCTTGAATGCAAAGTCTGGTGTATTCAGAGTAAAGTGCATGCTGCACTGGGTGCAGGTATTACAGTGGGCAAAATGAAAGGCTGAAAATATTGAACTTGGTTCATAACAACTGACCTCCGGTGTCTGCTGGCTTCTTTGATTTAAAATATATATTTAAAGATTAATGTGTCATGTGTTGCAATGAATGTGCCTGTCTGTAAAGATACCAGTCATCCATAATCAGTGTTATCGCTAAAAACAGTTAATAGATGAAAATACGATTTGTGCATATATCATTGTGATGTTCACACATATTCTGCTCCCGTACTCTCATTGTTTGCTCAAAAGAGAGACCAGTAAGTGTGCACTACATATCTTAAACATCTATCTCCCCTTTCTTACGCATCCCTCCAACTGTGCCTCTAACCCTTCCTCCCTCTTCTTTTTGCTCTTCCTTCCTCTGCCTCTCTTTCTCTCTATTCTGATGTCTGTCTCCCTCTATACTTCTCCCTCCCTACCTCTCTCTCTCTCTCTTTCTCTCTCTCTCTGTCTGACAGTCATCCCAGTCGGCGCAGAAGGAGCTGTGGAGGAAAGAGAGCTTGTGCCCCCTGCTGGCCACCCTCTTCCTAGGCATTGTCATCCTGGGCATCGGGGTGGGTGGCGTTTCCCGCTGGAAAACGTGACTGACGTATATTACAAGGCATGGCAGGGCTCAGTCAGGGAGAGGGGATTAGGGAAATCTGGGGCCACACCTGCTGGTTAAGTTGGCACACACACCTGGGTTGCCCCCATTACCTCTCCTGGACTGATCCTACCACACAAGCATTCATACAAAGCTTTCATCTAAAAGTGTGATTTATATTATAATGCACTTTTGATAAACATAACTTGCCTTCTGTTGTGTGTGAATCCCCTTAGTTGTCTCAGAAACATGGAACAACATAATTATCCCGGCTTCATTAGCAATTTGTCTCATTTTAATATAAAATGGAGGCCTGCTAAAAAGCCCTTCACTGTATGTCCTGCCAATCTGGGTTTTGATTGGTTATAGCTGAGGCTTCCTGGTCTCAGGTGCTGTACTGTCTGAGAACACTGGCTCCCGGGAGCAGCCCAGGCTTCCCCGACGACCGTCGCCAGTCCATGAGCCGTCAGCCCTCCTTCACTTACTCTGAGTGGACCGATGGCAAACAGGACGAGTTCTACGACCTGGACCCCGTGCCGGAGACCCCTGTCTTCGACTGCTTCATGGACATGAAGGCAGAGGGCGAGCCCACCTCCCTCACCGTCAAATCAGTGGGGCTGCAGGAAAGGTCAGGTTGCATATACAGCACATCACCATGTCAGTGAGCTTGCACATGCAACCATTATGTATCTTGTATTATGTATCTTTATGGAACCACCAGGTTTCTTAGGGTAAGCTACCAAGTTGAATTACTGCAAGACAAACCGTGCGAAATTAATGAAAACACTTAAATGGATATAAATGCAAGTGTTGCTTTTTCAATGGTTGTGTGACATTGACTCTTTTCCCTCTCTATATATGTATACGTGAAAATGTGTGTGTGTGTGTGTGTTTACTAGGAGGGGCTCCAATGTGTCTCTGACACTGGACATGTGCACACCAGGCTCCACGGAGCCGTACGCTGCCATGCTGTCGCCACGGGAACAGTCAGCACGGGAATACCTGCAGACGGCCTCCAATGTGTTAACAGCGGCCCAACTGCACACCCGCGCCCTGGACGACGCCGCCCTGCAGGCTGAGTTTTACGTAAGCAATGCGGCTGTTTTATACTTCTGTGTAGTCTACATAGTTTGCGTAATTTGCGTTGTTGTGTGCAGCACTCGTGAACGAGCAGATCATTTGTGCAGCATGTGGCACAGGTTGCAGAGGCTGCTTAATTAGATTTTGTTACTGACCTTTCTAGGTCTAGAGAAAGCGATTCGCTTGTGCCTTAAAAGCAAAGTAACATTGGCTGTATTACGTATCCATAAAATGCTTAGCTGGACGTAACTTAACGATGACATTCACCTGATAAAAGCGCTTTTTAGCCGCATGTTTAATGTTGGCTATCGGTTTTGTGAATCAAATTTTGGTCGATGTTACACACAACAGAAATAGAACCACAGATGGAGTTTTTTTGGGACAAATTGGAATTTTATTTTGAGATTTGGAAGGGGTGTGCTTTCATATGATGCAATCATGTGATTTGAATTGGGAAAGCAAAGATCAGGGTTGAATTTATCAGCCCTAGCGTACCCCACTGATGAATGGAACACTCCACTGGTGGCCAAATTTCTTCTTAATGCAGTCCCGCATGCTTTGATGAATGCACAGCAGCATATGTTGTTGCCATTAACAGGAGACTCCTATGAACTTTGTGGACCCCAAGGAATACAACTTTCCCGGACTGGTGCGGAAGAATCGATACAAAACCATCCTTCCGAGTGAGTATTTGTTGCGCGGACGCGTTCGCCTCGCCATGCGGAAGGCGCCGGTCGATGGAAAGCGGGGTGGGGGGAGAGGCTGAGGGCACGCTGGAGGACGAGCGCTGCGCGGGTGAAATGCGAGAAGGATTGATCCTCGGAATAAATGATGCCCCCTCTGCATTTCAGATACGCACAGCAGAGTTTGCCTTAAAGCTACAGATGAGGAGGACTTCCTTAGGACCTACATCAATGCTAATTACATGAGGGTGGGTATTTGTTTGCTCTTTTTTTGGCTCTAAGATGATGTATTCTTTAACATTGTAGGTATTTGCGTTGTGCTACCATTAAAATGAGTTGTTAAAGTTATGTGGTGGATAGACATGGTACGGGTTCGGTTGCTTGCTGAAATGTATGACAGCAGTACTCTGCTGGGATGTGAAACTTTGGTGCGAAAACTCAGGGCCTTAACCATTATACCACACAGGCATCATGAGGGTATGGGTTCAAACAAAGGTCAACTAAACAATAAGTAATCAGGTCATTGAGTATGTATGTATAAAACGGTACAGTGGTGTAGGGCAGAGGTAAGTGAGAGCCTTGTGTTGTGGTGTTGGTCACTGCAGGGGTACAAAGGCCGGGAAAAGGCGTACATCGCTACGCAGGGCCCCACAGTCAACACCGTCACCGACTTCTGGAGGATGGTGTGGCAGGAACGGTCGTCCATCATCGTCATGATCACCAACATCGAGGAGAAGAACGAGGTCAGGGCCTGCTGTCTGTCAGACTTGTGAAGTCTCCTCTCTGATATCTGTTCTTACTGTGCCCTGCTCTCTCTGGGTCCTGCTCTTTTTCACTCGCGTTCTTTTTTCGCTCTGCCCTTCCTACCCCCTGCGGCTGAGGTCACACTGATGGCCCCTTTTAAATGCTAACATTGAGAGTGTTTTTCTCATTTCATTTTCTCAAATGAAGAATGTTAAATTTGTAACAATAATCATCAAACAACACTGATGATGGTTATTTAGCATTTATGAATGTTTAAGAACATTTTTGATGATGCCCTGGGCCTTTATTCTTGCTGTAATTGTGCATTTTGTTTAGGATCAATAAGTCTGAGTTTGTTACAAATAGAGCAAACCATCAGGAGGGTTGTTATCTGTGGATTTGATTATGTAATATATTTGTCATGTCTCTGTGGCTTACAGTACACTGGTATCACGTGTACGCAGCTCATCAGTTTACACTGGTGTACCAATCAATCTTATTTGAAATTTTGTGCTATTGATTTTCTGCTTTTCACTTGTAAGTCACAGATTCAGTTATGTGGCACAGTGCCTACTTCAACGTAAAGCTTGGGAGATTTTTATTTGAAATCCCTACATCCTTTGGGTCTAAATGAGGAACACACTGTTTCTTATAATCCTTAGTGCACACACAACGGCATCATTATCTCTGTTCGGGGTTTAGGGGTTGTCTGTGCTTAAATCTAGTAGCAGTTCCCCAGTTGTTCACACCTATTATACTTAAATAGAGGTACTGTGCAAACTGTGCTCTTATATTGCTTCAGTCTTTCTACAGTGCTGAAGCCACAAGTCATGGTTTTCACACATTTTACTTTCAATGTTTTTGCACCAAATAAGTTTGTTTGTAAACTCACATATATTTTTCTTTCTGTCTCTGAATTTTTAAATATTTCGGTCACCTTGCATTTCCTTTTTGATGGTTTGAGTATGAGTCTTTTTCTGTGATGTAGTGCAGTTTATGTCCTGCCATGGAGATCAAATTGAAAAAACTTCATGCAAGATTAAAATATACACAATTGTGACAGGTGTGTATACAGTATAGCATAGCCACATAAATAATATTTCAGCCTTGTGTGGAATTTTTCAGGAAAGTCTGATCTTCTTAATATCATATTTTATATCATCCTATCATTTTTTTGCTCTGCATTATACATCTACATTGTATGTTTTTAAGGACGTATACTGATGTAATTGATGCTTTATTCATATTGCAGAATGTTCATCTTCTAGATACAGAATGCTGGTCATCTTCAGGGGTCAGGGGTCAGATTTACATACTGTTTGCCTGCTGCTCATTGGTGGAGATCTGCGTGGTGTTCATGCGGATAGTCTGTATTCCTCACAGAAATGCACAGAGTATTGGCCGGAGGACAGCGTGACCTATGAGGGGATCGAGATCACCGTCAACCAGGTCATCCAGGCGGACGACTACAGCCTTCGGATCTTCACCGTAAAGGTAGGTGAAACGCGCTCTGTTCACTGCGTGGAGTGTCTCAAGAGTGAGCTGATCAAAGCAGTTAATGCAGGGACAGACATTACATTGAGTCTTCAGGAAGGCTTTGGATTTGCTTGTGTTTATACTCACAGGAGTATATGTGTCTAAAGTGAAAGAAAGCAGACTGTGTAGCAAATATGCACTTCTCTTACAGTGCAGCACTCCTTTGCACTTTCAGAGGGCGTTAGTTGCCTAGACAACAACGCCCACTGCAACAGGGCTGCAGACGTAAGCGGAGGAACTGTTTGGATCAAAATAACTTCTACCTTGTCAACCGAGATACTCTTTTCACATGTCTCCACTCTTCTGTGTGTCTGCATCTGCTGCGATTATGTGTGCATGCATGCATATGTGTGTGTGTGTGTGTGTGCGTGTGTGTGGATGTATGTGTGTGTGTGTGTGTGTGTGTGTGCGCGTGGGTGTGGCTATGTAATAGTGTGAGGGAGAGGAGCGTAGCCTGAGGCAGTATTGGTACACTTCCTGGCCGGACCAGAAGACTCCAGACAAGGCCCCGCCCCTGCTGGAGCTGGTGCAGGATGTGGAGGAGGCGTGGCTGCAGGCCCCTCCCTGGAGTGGGCCTGTCATTGTCCACTGCAGGTTAGCCCCGCTCCCTTTCCCACCCCTTTCCATGCATACCAGGGACTTTGAAATTCATTCATATGTTATAAACCAGCAGACAGTTTAACCATCTTATTTTTGCGCTAAGTTCCTCCCACATAAAATGTTTGATTTGAACCTCTTCATAAACAGTTGTAAAAAACGATTTTTTTGTTATTGTAATAGCATGACAATAACAACAGGTTTCAGAGAGAAATGGAGGATGTCGCGAACGCAGTATAATGCATGCTTAATCTAGAATATTCCTGGTTTCATCACAGCATTGCTGTGTCCCTAGCTCTAATGAGTGACACCCAACAGGGACCCCAGCTGCCCACGGCCCCTGTAACTGTCTGTTGAGTGTTGCCCTAATGGAAGTCTGCTTTAATCAAGACAGCTCCCTGCTGTCACGTGTTGAAAAGTCAGATGCTCAAAATGTGGCTCAAATGTGGCATAGACTGGCTTACATCAGCCCACGTCCTCTCTGGCCCCGCCCTATTTTTGGCCCACGCAGTGCTGGGATTGGTCGGACCGGCTGCTTCATTGCCACCACCATCCTTTGCGAGCAGCTGAAGAAGGAGGGCGTGGTGGACATCCTGAAGACCACCTGCCAGCTGAGGCTGGACAGGTAAGCTCTGCCGGCCAGGCAGGTGAGGGCGGAGCTTTGTTCAGCTATGTTTCTACTGGCGTTTGAAACGGTAATCCCTGTCTGCGGAAATGCGTGCACTCAAGTAAATAAATACAGGACACAACACTTAGACAGCACTCCCAGTTCATAGTAGTTTGAGCTGTTCAACTGAAGCATGTTTGTGAAAGATTCCACAAAAAACACAAACCTGTTTGTAGTGGAACTTGGAATGGTTCAAACTGCTACACAGTGAAATCAGTGTTAAATCAACTCTTACAGGGTATATTATACTCTGACAGAGTACATGTGATCCCGATTGGGGGAATTTATGCTGGACACTTTACTATGTTTGCATTAGAGCTGATATGTGTGCAGTATATGCACCCCTGCATGGAATATGACTCTTTATTTTTGCTGTCTTTCCAGGGGAGGCATGATCCAGACGGCAGAGCAGTACCAGTTTGTGCACCACGTCCTTAGCCTCTATGATCGACAGCTCTCTCGTCATGTAGAGGAATAGGAACCATCCTATGCCCCTCCCACAAGTAACAACAACAACAAAAAAATTATTTAACAAGAGAAACATCTGCCCTAGCCTTCATCATCGCAGGTTCTGAGTCTCCCCATCCTCCATCATAGCCTGAGCTCTCTGAAACCCCAGCAGGGCCAAAGCCAGCCTGAGTCTCCACAAAGCCAGTCATCTGCCCAGCCTGCCATGAAGCCCTCTGGCACCCCAGGTCTCGATGGGCCCCCAGCTAAAGCACAAAGCAGCCGCCCGGTTTGGACTGGAATGTGAGCGGACCCTATAACTGCCAGCGCGGGAGGAGCTCTGGGCCAAACCCGTGGTGCCCCAGTCCTGTTCCCTCTCCGTGGATCTGAGGCCTCGGGTTCAGGAGCCCATCGCTGGACATCTCCACCCTGTGGAAAACCATCTTTAACCTACTCTCTGTTGAACCTGTCTTTCTAATGATCAAAATCAAAGAAGCAGATATCTTGATTGCCACCCACATTTTGGAGATGTTTCCTTGAAAATCCCTTGGAAAAGAAATGTTCCCTCATCGTCACTAGAGGAGAGTGGAGGGACCGGGGTCAGTGGTCTTTGGGTCAGGTGACTATGTCAGAGTACTCTGGGGGCCATGTCTGAAAGATTCATTTATACTACTGTGCCATTCAGCACACAAGGACCACAAATATAACAGCCGAAAGGAGGAATGTGCCCTTCAAATCTATCTCTCATTTCTGCGTGTGTGTGTGTGTGTGTGTGTGTGTGTGTGTGTGTGTGTGTGTGTGTGTGTTTGTGTGTGTGTGTGTGTGTGTGTGTGTGTGTGTGTGCGCGCATGCACATGTGTGCATGTGTGGGATGTATGTGAGAGAGAGGGTGTGCATATAATGACATGGGATGCAAATAAGGGTAATGTACATGGGACGCAAAACAATAAAAGGATTGACGAAACATAATCAATTTAATCGAAACTGCTAAAAGAATAATTTGTGAGACTGGAGGTGGAACTGAACTGTATTTTTCAGTATGAAACAATATTTTTGGCTCAGATCATGTCCTTTTTCACTTGATGTCTAATTACATTGCCCTTTTTATGCAGTACAGTGTGTTTTATGTGGTACAACGTGAACAATGTGTACAGCCACACTGTGGCTTCAGATGGAATAATGCTTAAGGGACCCTCTTTTGCCCAGTGATCCATAACTACCAGCTGGGGTCCCAGGAACAGCAGAGACCTCTGCGCTCTAGAGTTCTGGGTGCAGCACAGATGTCTGGAATGTGGAGTTCAGGCAGCAGCAGCAGCAGGAGCAGCAGCAGAGATCTCTGGGATATGGAGTTCTGTAAGCAGCAGCTGTCACTGTTCAAGAAACAGAAGAAACAGAAGAAATCTCTAGGATACTGGGATATTCAGCTCCAGGAACAGAAGAGATCTCTGGGCTATTAAAGTCCCAGTGGCAGAAGAGCGCTCCAGGGATGTCTCCACTTTTGTCTACAGAATGTCTCTAAGGTCAGGGTCCCCATGTCTCCTGCCGCTGCCACTAAGAATTGACTCTTTAAGTGTCAACACTCTACAGCGACATGGGTCTCAAGGGAAAGGTTAACCGAGCACATGACTTTATACAAAATGGCCTTACTCAGTGTATGTCCTTTCTGTTCTACACCAGGGGGCACCGTTGAGCACCAGCTTTGCTCAGTGTACATTTACCTTCAGTTACAACAATCTTAGTCAGAGCAAAAGTATGGGTGCCCTCTGTATTATAACCATCCACTGGTTGCAGTTGTTCTTTTTAATCTCTAAATGACAAATCGGTCTGGCTCATTTCCTGAACCGCCAGGTCGTCAGCTCTGATATGCCCTCATATTGATACCCCTTAACTCTCTCAGTTAAGGAGTACAGACCATGTGACATATATTCTAATGATGGAACTGATCGGTCGGCAAACCAGGAATGTTTGAAATCAGCCACGCTGATGAGCCGTTTGGGGGGGGGGACGCCCCATTGGTCTGCTTGGCCGCAGAGCCACAGGAGCAGCGCGCTCAGATCTGGGGTCACTGGCGGTGTCTGGCGGAACAGTGACCTCCTGTCCCTGCATGAAACAGTGACATCTGTTCCATAGCCCCGCCTGAAGAGTCTTCATGGTGCAGTGGTGTCCTGCTAGTGAGAGCCTGCAATGCCTTGTTTTCCCCCACCAGTAGAGAGATAGCGCATGCATGTACTATGCTGTACATGCTTTATTTAGTTATTTATTTATTTATTTATCTATCTTTTGTTCCTTGAATTTTCAAGATGCTGCATCTCGCTTTTTAAGAGATCACAATGCCGCTACACTGTTTATCCAACTACTGTTACTCATGTAAATATCAGCCTGCCCCCATCTCTCCTGTCCGTGTAAAATGAAAGGCATCATTTGTGGGGAGTGGGGATTGCTGGTTATTGCAATGCCTTCTTTGCTTTGGGAGGTCATGTATCTTTGTCTTGTTTAATTATCTTGGTTCAGACTTTGTTCAGTCTGCCCGTGTGTCCATTTGCTGCTGGGTGTATGATTTATAGTGAAATGAGACGGCATCCTTCATTCAGGCAGACTTGCTCTTGTGCGGCGCATCTGATTGGCTGGGTTCATTTCCTGTCTGCAGGAGGAGATGCAGGAGTTGAGCTTTGATATTGTGTGACTCCATTATCACCACCACCTTTGTGTTTCCGGTTATGTGTGGCTTCTCCACCTCATTATCAGCATGCTGACCAAATCTCTAAACACAGACGGTGTTCCTGTAGGCACATCCCTCATGTAGTATTATGCACATATTATTAAGACATTTGAAAGAACAAAATTGCCAGGTCTTTAATTCCGATTGCATGTAACTTTAATTTCTTCAATGTCTATGTTATTTATGCTTTGTCCCATAGATTCATATTTTTTCTGTATTCTTATCAATTACATTAATTACAAACTAAAATGTAAGTTAGTAAGATAGTACAGATGTTTACATACTTAGCCAAAGATGCTCTATCTTCAAATTTAATTTTCTATACAGTTTGTGCACGGTACTGTATTTTCCCCAAAGTAAATAATTTATGGTACTTAAAGAAGCATTCAATGAGGGGAACGAGAGATCAGAAACATCAGCACAGGTTTGAATCACCAGCACAAATGCTTTGTATGAATGTTAGACATAAGCTGAGATGGGCAATTCAGGTTAGAACTACGTCTGAAGAGGGCATGGCACGTGTGCCTTCCTCGCCCACCTGCCCCTCCCCACCCCACCCCACCCCACATTGAGTGCCCTGCCAATACACCCGGTGCCCCTCTGTCTGCATACCCTCTTTCACACACTCGTGCATCACACACACTCCCACATCACACACACCACTGGTATCACACACATTCCTGCATCATACCCACTCCCACATCACACACACCACTGTATCACACACACTCCCACATCACACACACCCCTGCATCACACACACCACTGCATCACACATACTCCTGCATCACACACACTCCCACATCACATACACCCCTGCATCACACACACCCCTGCACCACACACACTCCTGCATCACACACACCCCTGCACCACACACACTCCCACATCACACACACTCCTGCATCACACACACTCCCACATCACACACACTCCTGCATCACACACACTCCCACATCACACACACCACTGCAACACACATACTCCTGCATCACACACACTCCTGCATCACACACACTCCTGCATCACACACACTCCCGCATCACACACACTCCCGCATCACACACACTCCTGCATCACACACACCACTGCAACACACATACTCCTGCATCACACACACTCCCACATCACACACACTCCCGCATCACACACACTCCTGCATCACACACACCCCTGCATCACACACTCCCACATCACACACACCACTGCAACACACATACTCCTGCATCACACACACTCCCACATCACACACACTCCTGCATCACACACACTCCCGCATCACACACACTCCTGCATCACACACACTCCCACATCACACACACTCCTGCATCACACACACTCCCACATCACACACACTCCTGCATCTCTCTCAGGCCCATGCTGGCAGTGTGGCTGCAGTCTTTCTGCCATAAACCCATTTTTGTTTCTTTTTTTCTTCATGGCTGATGAATTACCCAGCAGTACTCATTGTGTGTGGTACTCAGTGTTAAAGTGGGCTATGGATGGCGCGTTCTGTGGATTGTTGAATGGATTTAATCAATGTCGATCTGATAATTGTAACGCCAGACACAGTCTCACTTGAGCATTTGGAAAGGGAAGTTGCACTTAATGAAATTGGTTTCCAGCAATTTGATTGGTCCTAGCCAGATTTTTACAGCATTATGTTACAGGTCAGTGGTTGAGCTGGATTGAATCATCTCCTCCACTTCACCTGGAGCTCAACGTACAACTAGATGAGCCTGACAAGTGAGGCTTTATGCTTATCAAATCATGAAGTATAAAATCTAATAGCATATTCTCTTCAGATCATATCAAATTCCTTCGTAATATTTATTCTGTTAAAACAACAATTTCAAGAAGGATACATTTTGGGAACAAACTGCTGTTCACTGGAAAAGCTAGATTGTAGTGACAGTGCTTAATGGAAGCAGAGTTTCACAGTTCAAAATTAAACGGTAATAAAATAAAATACGATGCCATGTTACTGTATATTCTAGCTATTAAGACATTCAGAAGGTTTACCTAGTGTCAGTGCCAGCAGTTGTACATTAGAGAGTCTTGATGTGCTGCTTGTCCTCGTGTGTACACTGAAAATACTGTACGTGGACAGTCTAAAGTGTAACACACACAGTTCAGTGAAGGGCAGTATATTGTGTAATACAAAAGAGGTGTTTAGTGAGGAACAGCCTGAAGTGTAACACACAGTTGAAAGAGACAGTCTAACACAGAGGGGGTGTTTAGTGAGGGATCATGTGAACTGTATCACAGTAGACGGTTAGCAGGGCACAGTTTAAAGTACGACAAATTCCATCACGTCTCCTTTTCTAAAAGATTAACATTCATGTTACATTCAAAGTAAAATTATTCTAATGTATGGTGTTGACGTATGGTGGAATCACATAGCAGTTGAATGGAGCATAAAAATATAGATATATTCCACACATAGAATTAGGTATTGCTATAAATATATTCCTCCTACAGTATATATGCTAATTGCTTTTTAACAGTATAGTACATGTATAAGAAGCTAATGCATGGTACTTAAAACAGGTAGAACTGGTCCACCCACAGTATTATGAGCAACAGATAGAAGGACTATCTTAGTATTTGTAACTTTTCTGTTTTCTTAGATGCTTCCCTGCATTGATTTTAAAGAACTGCATGTATAGAATTGTGACTGGTCCACAGCCACAGCCAGTGGTTGATCATTATGCTTTTTTTGTAACAGTTTTATCATGCTCCCTCGTGAACCTTTTTTATACATTCTACATTTGTACTGCAAAAATACTTTTATGAGAACTTTTTGATATCAACCCTTGGGTGGATTCCTGGAGTTTTACCCAAAAAGACGAAGATGGAATGTATCTCAAATCCTGTCTCCTTATGATTGTCTTGGCTGTCTGCTGAAAGTCTCCTCATTAATATTCCTGTTGTTTATTGTTAAAAAAGTTCATCATACAGTGTTGCTTGGATACTACTAATGCTTCTGATACAAATGAGGTTTATTTATATGCTCATTTGTTAATGGTTTTGGGCTCATTTTAATCCCATTCATTTTTATTCCTGAGATTTTAAGTAACCATGGTAACAGAATGAATTATGCTGCAAGGGAGTGGAATACAGTAAAGCAAGCAGATCCTTGTGCAGCATAAATGCCATTGTATTTCTACGTATCTTCAGACAAGTGTTTCAAATTACATTGAATCCATATTCAAAATTATTAATCATATACTGTTTATCAATTCCGATTAATCAGTACTATACTTAATCTAGTCTATTAATAATTAAAATACTAATAATGAACTCAATGAGTGCTGGGATTTCCCTGCAAATTTCCCACATAAATTAGTCCAGTAGAGTAATTATTTTGAATTTTAATAAGACCGAATTTCATTTCTCAAAATATAAACTGTCATTTTATGTTAAAAGGCAAAAATGTGCAGTGTTACTTCCTGTCGTGCCTCTTCCTCAGTGCCCTTCATAAACATCGGCTTTGTTTGGGCTTGATTATAGGGATCAGTAATCTCCCTACTTCACAGCTCCCCACAAGTATTCATTTATCCTGAAAGAAGATGCTTTTTGAATGAAGGGAGCAATCTAAAATAAGGAGCTCTCTACCATGACCAGATCCCCAATACAGGGAAAAGAAACCAAAATTACAGAATGTATACTTTCTGTCAGCTATCTAGAATGTCTTTTTCTTCTTTCTTTGCTTTTCCCAAAAATGTGAAACATGGACTGCATTGAAAGTGTTACTTTCGATACCCTTTACCATCCACAGGGTTGAGTGCTGGCAGTATTTGGATGATTCTGATATGATATTGATATCCTAATGAGTTAAGGTGATATTGATTTAATCTCTTTTCATTAACTGCAGTGTTTCATTGATTATGAATCAGTGACAAAGACATTAACTTTAGAAATACATATATTTTCATATTCAGAGGCAGCTATACAAATTATTTTGTGTCTTAAATATTGCTGTTTTGTAAAACCTATCGAAATGCTCTCTGGTGGCTTACATCATGTTAGTTTAATGTTGCTTTTGGTTAAAAAGTTTTGTTTATCTTGACTAAATGGTTAATGGTGATGCTTATCAAGTCAGCTAAATCTATGATACATGTTTTTGACCTGTCCAATCAGCACACATAGTCATCATGTCTATGATATTTTCCTTTCTTTTCAATTTGGTAATGGATATGAATTGTGTTTTGTATCATAATAAAAGCAAATTTCAAAGAATGTACAGTATGTCATCACTTATCAATGATTCCCATAAAGCAATTAAGAAAATGGGCTGTGGATTCTTTAGCCAATTACCAAATTAAAGGAACAAGGTCAAAACCAATGGATCCAACACTGGTCTCTGACACCCCAGTTTTTGAAAATCTTTTCTAATCAGGCTCCAGGGTGCAATGCAAAAACTTTCCATCAGGGGTCAGTGTTTTCTTTTTAGACAAACCATTTCAGGACATGCCTTTAGCTTCTTAATATGCATAGAAAACTAGACAACAACTAGAATGTAGACTTTTAAGTGCAGCCCTCTGCACCTTCAGCAGACAGCTGAACCTGTGAATAATCAAGTCCAATATTAGATGAACTGATAGGGAAGAGCCTGTACAGTGGGATATTTGCTGAGTTGCAGGTATGATGCAATAACTTGACACTTTCTCACATGGAACCCCAGATGTTAGTCTGAATTATGAGTATCATAATTGTTCCTTTTTCATTCAGTAATTTGAATAACTCATCCTGGTTAATGAGTTCTGGGCCTTGAAACATCCAGGACAGGAATGCTCAAAGAAAAATGCGTCTTTCAGTGACTATGGTCATCAGAAAAACTGTGGTGCTGCACCAAACATTTACCTAACTAAACAAATACACATTTCATGCACAAATCTTCTAACTGTCAATGGAATGAGGACTAAATTAGAGTTCCCTATTTATAATAGGAAGGAAGCACATTCCCACCTACTTGCAGTGCAAAATTATGTTTTCTGCAATAATACTAGCATATTCTACTGCATCTACAATAAACCATTTCATATTCAAACATAAATATTAAAAATGGCTATACATAAAATTGTATTGTAGAACCCTAAGGGAACTCTCCTTACTCACTAAATGTTGGCCCCCAGACATTTCTTCTTCTTCTATATTTCATTATTATTATTAAAAGCTGCTTTCATTTTCAGACTGGCACAGTTAACCCCATATTTAATTCTAATCATAATTCTAACCACAGTGTACTTTCTCCATAAATTTGCATTTCAAAAACCTAAAAATAATCCAATCCCAACCCCAAAACCACACCAAAACAACAAACTTTTCTCAACATTTCTTTACAACATTGTGAGATTTTATTTTAATGTATCTAAATGAAGTAGAGATCTTCTGTAATCAAATAAAAATACACCATTTCCTTAACTGTATAAAGTCCACTGAAGTCAGACTTAATCCCTGACTTGTCACCAGATATCACCTCTCTTGTTCCTCCATGCTCAAGTGACTGCACAACGTGTTTGTAACTTTCACCTGCAGCCACAGTTTTCACAGGAACCAGACACAGTGGGGTGCAGTCCAGTTTTGAGATCGAATAAGCAAGGACCTCAAATAAATCATTTGTTATTTGCTTGCACACAATGACTGATGCAACACTGCAGATTTTAGACCGATCTCTAAGGGGCTGGTTAATTTGATATACAGTACTATTCATAGGCAATCGCCTTAGATAGGGATCTCTGATCTCTGGGTGCTTCTACGTCATACATGTCAGTGATCCCCTAATGCAGCAGACATTTCGTGTTGCACTTTATTGCTGACATTGATTTCCAGCAATATCTTACACATCAGATACTCAATTTTTACTACATTAGATGCCCTTGTAAAACAAAGAAAGCTGTCCAGATATTCAAACAGGCATGCACCATACTTATATTAGAACAAGAATTGTTATACGGATAATAATCTGTCATTGGTAACCAACCAGTTCAGGAGAAATGTGATCTATGAAAACAACAAACTGGGTAACATTATTTCCTCTGCTCAGAGCAAATTAAGAGAGTCCGTCCATTTAATTTGAGGAAAAACCCCTGAAACCTGAGCGTCAAATGACGAGATAAACAGAGGCATGAGAAAAAACAGAGGCATGATGACAGAAAACAGAGAGACGTGAGAGAAAACATGAACGACAATTAACAACGAATCGCGTGAGGCTTTAAAGAAACTAAGGAAGTTAACGTATAAATTGTAGCGCGGCGGCATGACTTCTACTGAATTCACGCACAGCGCGTTTTGCTGTGTTGTCGGACACTGCGCAAGATGGTTATCCTCGACCATTCTACAGTTTTTGCTGCGGCGGCCCTCTGTCCCTTTAATCTATGGACTTGGTAGGGTGACGTCACCGTATCCCTGAGCCGCCAGCTCCGATTGGTTGAAGGTGACGTTAGCTTTAGGTTTTTTTTCAAAAGCATGACCTCATCCTTAGTTCATTTTTAGTGCTAAAGTGCACCTTCTGTTTTCCTGGATCACTAATACCCTGTAAATGCAGATTGCTTATCTCTCCGGTCTAAACCAACCACAGTGTCCCGCACACAAGGGAAATAATTGGTGCCATTCCTATTTGTGTTTTTTTTCTGCACTGGAATTTCTAACGGCACAATAAACGCAGTGCAGCTGACTACTCCTGTCAACCCGCGTACAGTAGCTCGCCTACCCATGCTTTGTAAACATACCTAAAACAGCGTTTATTTTGGGGTTTCGAGTCTCATATGGAAATTAGCATAACACAATCAAGTAACTGCGGAAAAGGAGGTGAGTTTATGCATTTTACAAATTATATTTGTCTATTTTAAAGGTCCGTGTTTTCTCCTTGTATGTGCCTCGCGTTACGAAAATCTGGTGTTTAATTATTTCCGTTGCCGGGGACATTCGCGGTCCTACCTCGGAATTCGTCGTGGCTTGGTGTATTAACTGGTTATTTAGCTAGCTAGCACAATCGTAGCCTATACATGAGTTCAGGAAGAGTCACGGTAATCACCGAGCATGGCAATTATCAGTAGAATTTTCTGCGACGAATGGTAACTTTACATCTGTCCATTTTCCTGTTGGGGATTGGCTATCACGCAGTGTCGCTGATAACTGATAGTGTCGCTCCATATTATATTGTAGCAATATTCTAATATAGACTATTTGGCAACTTTTTGCTGAAAAATAGGTTTCCATTTTATCTATACCCTATCATGTCGATTTTCTTTCCAACACAATATATATTTCGATATGACCAATGGGGCCTTAGCTGATAATAGATGTAGCTGACCATTTTAACATTACAGGAAGTAGGCCTACACCTGTTTTGGTCTACATAATTAAAGTATTTGGTGGAAATGAAACGACTTATGATAAATCTGTACGGTACTTCAAATGAGAAGGAGGGAGGTCAAAATAGGGTGAATATTTTTCGGCTTTATCTGTTTTCCCCTCCAATATTGAACCTTTTTGGTTTACAGCCCGTGTGTTTCGTGTTATTGCATTTTATCTATGTATTTGGTCGCATTCTTTAGACTAGAGAACTTGAATTAAAATAACGGATATGAAAATCCTGTAAGGTGATCAACTGCACCTCAGTAGTCGGCAATTGACTGTCACCTTCCTTCGTGGTTATACAATATCTGGATCATATTTAAATATTTTATAAGATGTTATAGCTTGTTTTCCCTTGGTACAGTTCAAATATCATTATAGATTAAAACGGTTACCCTTCCTTAGTTCGTTAAACAGAACCATTTTTAAATTCTTTGGTTCGGAGATGTCATTTAGCAAAGTAAAATGTTGCTCGTCAGTATGGATTTAACACTTCATCATTAGCTGTATAGCAGTATAAACAACATACTGAATAAAACTGATTAGAGCAACTGGGCCATACTCATCATTATCATTCTAGTTTGGGCCCTAACCAGTCTCTCCTCTGTCTTTTAAGTTTATTGATACTGTAATTAGCTTCAGCAAGAGAGATTTTGGGCAAAAACCTGGATCCTATACCAGGAAGCTCAAATTTGCAGCAATTGGATCTCTCAGTAAGTCAATAATCCCAAACATCAAAATCAACCGAGAAATTGCTAACTGACAACAACATTTCCATTTTGCAATGACTATTAAGTATCAAAACTTGAACCAGATTGATCATTTGAGGTTTGAATAGAAGAAGGTAGTACACAAGCAGAGATCTGAAAAGATTATGTTTGGCAGAATTGTCAAATGTCCCCCAAATATGTTCACCAATCTCATAAACACTAGAAGACAACCGAGTAGTGTTTTGTTGAGTACATAAAGTACTGAAAACAGAGGTATGATTATGTCTGACCCTTTTAAAAAATAAATGTATAATTTGCAGTGTTTTTTTGGGTGATTGAGTTGAATCATTGTTTAAGTTGAATATTACCCACATTTTTGAGAATTAAAATAATGCTCAGGGCTTGTATTATTTTACAACTCTCATGTCGTAATCTTTATGAAGGATTTAAATAAATTATATGCCACTAGAAACATGTAAATTATACTGATTCCTGAAAGAATTAGCCTATTCCAAACTTAGTTTGGAATAATCAGTGTTTTACTAAAAATGAGAACTGTAGCAGTAACAGCCATATAAAGAACTAGGCTAATTCAATGTCCATTTGGATCTTACGGCGTTATTGATCCAGGTAGGCCCGAATGAGAATGTTCTGCTTTCCATTTTAGAAAGAGTCAGAAAATAGGATCTGCATTAGCCGTGGTGTCTCTATGACAGTGGAAATCAGCCGTGTGTGTTCAGATCTACTGTTAGGAACATATTGTCTGAAGTGAACAGCTGGACTCTCTATTTGGCTCATGTTTTAGCCTGTCGTCTTGACACCAGTGAAAAATAAAACAGGAACAACTGCACACTGATACTAATATGAGGAAACAATCAGTCTACTATGTGAAGTTCTGTTTGGTTCTGTTTTGTTATATTTTTACCTTCTGAAACAGCCCTGGCGAGGTCATAAAAATCTAATTGTTGTTGACCTCCTGATTGAAAGTAATTGAGGTCATGACTTTTGGTGACCTCCATGACAGATAGTCCCATAGTTACTGCTTTTTGGCTAAGTGTGAATGACATTGACTTGAGGGAACCTGCAAGTGAATCATCTTTCTGTCCAATAGGTCTGTCTTTGGTATGGTCTTTGATAGAAGGCAGCCAAATTTAAAGACCATGTAGCGCCACAGCTGCCTGGCTAACTACTACTCAGCATTGCACAGTGCACAACAATTTAGAATTCACTAGCCCGCTAATTGCTGTCAGTTTTGTTTATTAAAAACGGTTTACCTCAGTGAACCGTTCATTCATGTAGCAATGACGTTCCATGAATTTACCATACACGTGGCTAGAATGCTGATATTCTAGACAGTAAGTACTAGGCTACCATAACTAGGCATGTCCATTTTATAATTGTGTTTTCATCTTATTTTTTTGTAAACACAATGTGCCATCTTATAAACAAATCAAGTGAAGCCCAGATGTTAGTTATGGTTTTAACATACACTGCAGATTGTGACAACACCCCTGGACCTGGAGAAGCAATAAGAATTGTTCAGTTCCCTTGGCTGGGGCTTTTGGACTTTAGCTTAGCAGCTCTAATCATATCTCTTGTTGTGTGGAGAGGCCGGTAAGGGCAGGTTGCATAAATATGTTGTGTTGATTTGATTGATTGGAATATTACAGTTTCGCCTGCAAAGGGAAGGTGTGTTGCGAGTAGCAGCTTACTAAGGTAAATGTAGCACGTTGTGTGTGTGTGTGCATGTGCACATCTGTTTGTGGTGGGCAGTGACCCCTGGGTTGTTCGTCCTTTACAGAATTGTTACCTTTTGTAGCAGAGTGCTTTATAAATGGCTCTCAAGAGCCACAAACTACAGTGAAAGTAGATTGCCTATTTACTGCAGTGGTAATGGATACCGCGGTAATAACAGATATTTACTGCTGTGATAATGGATTCAGCAGTGATAATGGATATTTACTGTAATGGATGTCTTCTGTAGTGATGGTTGATGTGTGTTGCTGTGAGAGTGGATGCATACTGCAGTGATAGTGTATGTGTACTGCAGTGACAGGCTGATAGTGTATGCGTTCTGCAGTGATACTGGGTATCTAGTGCAGTAGCACTGTGTCCCTGCTGTAGTGATATTGAGTGCGTCATTATCATCGTCACCCACTAAAATTAAAACTAAAAAGAGCCTTATCATGCATGCTCGATGTTCTGCATGTAACCTTGAGTCGTGACCATCTTCAGTGAACAATCGATTGTCTCCTGTCCTCACGCCACATAAGCACACAAATAGGTCTACTTACGAATTATGGAAATTAGTCCAATTAGAGTGAGGTCATTGAAATTCAGGGGAAAGGCTGGCACAATAGGTGTAATTTAGACTGACGTAACCACAGCATCATGGAGGCCTGCCAGCAAAGGTGAATGAGGTGAATGAACGGAGCTGAATGTGTGAATCTGGTAAATGACGTTTTATCTCAGCCAAATACTGGGTACTGTGAACTGAATTTAAAAAAATTATTGGAAACGCTGACCTTAGATCATCTCTCTTGGCAATAACATTAATAGAACATTAATAGAAAACCTGTCCACTGCAGCTCACTCTGGCAGGATTTTTGAGTGATTTTGTGGGCACTAAGTTTGATCAGATTTTTCTCACTCCTTTTGTCTGTCTGCTATTCCTCTGGGCCATCTTCATTCCTATGGAAGACTGAGGTTTAATATTATTATCCACAGCTAGCAGGGGTGGTACGCACACTCTTTTGGCCACTGCTGCATGCATTACTCTCCCAAGTTGCGAGTAAAGTTGGAAGATATCCCAGAATCTGTCTTGAGGAGGCAACATGTGAAAGAAAACACATTTTAAAACAATTGGTTTAAATGAAATGGTTGCACTGTTTTATGTCATGCATGTAATATCTCTGATTTCGGTTTGAATTCACAGTGCAAAAAGCCCAGTTTTCCATGCTTTCTTGTGGGAAACGGTAGAGGCATTTTTGGGAAGTGTGAGGATTTAGGCCTTGAACCCTAAACTGGGTGCACAACGAGAGTAATGCAATCTTATGACACGTTAAACAACATAATAGAGGGAGGGCTGTGGATTCATGTCTCTGTTTTCTCTGACTTCTCGCACACTGGTGCAGTTCTCTGTGGTCATTCCATATTGGGGTGGCATCCCTCACTGAGAGGGTGAGTGGGGGTGAATGAGAGGGTGAGCGAGAGAGTGAGTGAGAGGATGAGGGTGAGTGAGAAGGTGAGTGTGAGGATGAGTGAGAGGGTGGGTGAGAGTGAGTGAGAAGGTGAGTGTGAGGGTGTGTAAGAAGGTGAGGGTGAGTGAGAGAGTGAGGGGGATGAGTGAGAGGGTGAGAGAGAAGGTGAGTGTGAGGATGAGTGAGAGGGTGAGGGTGAGTGAGAGGTTGCGTGAGAGGGTGAGTGAGAAGGTGAGGGTGAGTAAGAGAGTGAGGAGGATGAGTGAGAGGGTGAGTGAGAAGGTGAGTGAGAAGGTGAGTGTGAGTGAAGAGGCTGAGTGAGAGGGTGACTGAGAAGGTGAGTGAGAAGGTGAGTGTGAGGGTGAGGGTGAGTGAGAGGTTGTGTGAGAGGGTGAGTGAGAAGGTGAGGGTGAGTAAGAGAGTGAGGAGGATGAGTGAGAGGGTGAGTGAGAAGGTGAGTGAGAAGGTGAGTGTGAGTGAAGAGGATGAGTGAGATGGTGACTGAGAAGGTGAGTGAGAAGGTGAGTGTGAGGGTGAGGAGGACGAGTGAGAGGGTGAGTGTGAGTGAGAGGTTGTATGAGAGGGTGAGTGAGAAGGTGAGGGTGAGTAAGAGAGTGAGGAGGATGAGTGAGAGAGTAGGTGGGAGTGAGTGAGAGGGTGACTGAGAAGGTGAGTGAGAAGGTGAGTGTGAGGGTGAGGAGGACGAGTGAGAGGGTGAGTGAGGGTGAGCATGCAGTGAGACTGTAGTCAATCACCAGAGCAGCTGGCCGAGGCAAGTGAACCATAGAGCTGGTGACTCACGTTTATAATTAGAAATGAGGTTCTGCTATGTACTGAATATAGTGCTGTCTGCAGGCCTGTACTTTCCTGAATCCATACATTCCTGGCTGCTGTTTTCCATGATGGTTTGTGGTGTAGTTCTGCCTCCAGTCAGTGAGGGAGGGAAATAGAAAGCCAGCCAGGCCTGTGCAGTCTGCAGGGTTTGGTAGGTGCATCTGACTCTGTCTCACAGGAGGGTCGAGGGTTTGAGCCCCCACTGTGTTATAGTCCTGGGGCTAAAACACCGCTTGACTGGGATTCAATATGTGTTTTAAAGTAATGTCCCCTATGCCCATTCTGATGCAGCATTACACTTTTATTACAGAGACAACACCAGTTCTTCTGTAACATTCTTTCCAGAAGATGTCATCAGCAATGCTTTATGCACCACAGTCAGATGTTCTTTCTGTTGCCGTGGAATTTTCCGGATTTTGGAAGGTTGTGTGTGACTGCGAGAGGTAGTGTGAAATGCTGCGGTATGCGCCTGCACCGCCCTCTAATTCAGCGCCCTGTAACAGCCAGTAATTAACGGTGCCGTGAATCCAGTCTGGAGGAGCGGAGGGGGTGGGGCCTAATCCGAAAGACAAAGGAGACCCGGTCAATCATGCCTGTTATTTTGAAAGCGGGGGCAGTTTATTATTGCACGCGTTCGGAGTTCTCCTTTTTTATAAAAAAAAAAAAAGAAAACCCCACATGCTGTGTGTACCCTCCCACGACAGTGTCCTGTTTCAAAGGCCGACTCACAAAAGTGCTTTTTAAAAGTCTCCAACAACAAACACGACTGCGTTGTGCGTAGCGGACCACGGCAGGCCCGTTTTTTCTTATTCCTTGATCATTTTGTTTGGAGGTGAATACCTCTGCGCTTCTCCCAGGCTGATCTGTTTGTTTTTGGGGTGAAAGAGAGCTGAATAAATAGCCACACATCTGGCTGTCGTCAGAAATAACCCCACAAATAATCCCTTTTTAGTGGGGCTATTTTTACATGCCTGGTGTTTTTTTTCAAAGCTGCGATTGGGGAAATAACAGGTTTGTGTTGATATTTCTGTATCTCAGATCTCAGGGCATGATCGCTCTACTCTGTATGGCTGACCCTCTCCCCATCCACCTTACTGACATTGAGAGCCCGTATCTGAGAGTGCATTCTGAGGCTGGCGTTCCCAAACGGAGGGCGAGGATCCACGGCGGGTCTGTCAGTGGTGGCTGAGGCGGGTTGCGGTACACAGGGTTGCGCAGGGAGGGAGGAGCGTCAGCCGGCGGGACGTCTGTGACTCATTACGCGCCGCAGACCCCCTGGTGCCAGCTGGGTAACCACAGTCTGCCTGCGCAAGCTGCGCATCCAGGGCCTCCTGTGATGTAATGTCTGCGTGAGCTCACCTGTAGAGTCTGGAGTGAGGAGGAGCAGTGGGTGACGTCACATTACAGAGGAGTGTGTCTTCCTGTCTGGGCTCTCCCTAATTGACATGAGAGCTCGCAGCAATGACCTTGCAATTACAGTTGGGCTTTCCAAATTCTGAGGAAAGGGGAAGTGTGAATTCCTTATTTAAACCTCTGTATATTTTGCTAGGGTGTCCCTTTGTATGCAGACCTCGTACGCTAAAGCCCACTGTTCCTCTCTGTGTATCCCAGGGTCCCATGGATGCCCCGAGCCCCAGATCTTCACCGGTCCCACGTCTGTGATCCCTTTTCCTCTCCGTCCCCTCCACGTGACCCCAGCGTGACCCCGCCCTCCACGGCAACCATGGCCGGGGAGAAGGAGAGGGGCCGGCGCAAGGCGATGGACGCCCAGCGATTGGCCGCGCTGCTGCAGCGAGGGGCGGGGCGCGCGCTGGTGATCGACAGCCGCACCTTCTCCGAGTACAACGCCCTGCACGTGCTCAGCTCCGTCAACGTCTGCTGCTCCAAGCTGGTGAAGAGGAGGCTGCAGCAGGACAAGGTGTCCGTCACCGAGCTCCTGCAGCCCAACAGCAAGGCCAAGGTGGGGTCCCCCGCCGCACCCCTTTTCCCTCACACAAAACACACACACAGCATAGCAACAGGAGGAAGTGTGCAGTCAGAATTACGTACGCAGTTACATCAGAGGATGCAGTGTTTGTAAGGTGGGGGTTCCCGACCCTGTTCCTGGCAATCTACCACCCTGTTGGTTTTCACTCCAAGCCTAACAAAGCACACCTCATTCAGCAGCTAGAGATCTCGTCGAGCTGCTAATTAGTAGGATCGGGTGTGCCAAATTAGGGTTGAAATGAACACCTACAGGGCAGATGGTAGATCTCCAGGAGCAGGGTAGGGAGCCACTGTTATAAGAGTGGCACGCTCACACTTAGCAGCTTCTGCCTGGGCCTGTGAAATTCAGGAGCCCCGGTGTTTTCCGAGACGGTGTGCATTCGTGGTGTGGCTGGTTATAACGTGTGACGCGCGTCAGGGTGACGCGCGGTGGAAGCGCAGCAGATGGTGGAATTTCCCCAGACTTATCTCCATTTCCTGGTTCTCACTCTCAGCTCTCTGGCTTCAGCCTGTCTCTCGCATGCCCAGAGCCCCTCGCGTTTAAAAATTCTCCTGTCGCTTCGCACCCCTGGCCTGTCGCCACACTTGATCCGCCCAGTGCTATATGAGGAAGGCCGGCCTGGGCTCGCAGTTTATCAGCGACCCTGAAACCGGACCCCTCGGGCTTCTCAGGTCTGCTCGTTGAATATGATCTCTTTTTTTCCACTCCCCTGCACGTGAGCTCCCGTACGGCATCGGAAAGCGCCTTGTGAAACTGCGGGAAATGTTTGTTGGAAGTCCTGGTGGAGGAATGGCGCTGTCCGTCATATTTCACAGCGAATGAGCTTAGGGCTGAGCGCCTTTTTCCCTCCAGCTGTTGTAGGGATTGTTTGGTGCCCTGAAAACATTGCGGTGATGCTGCGGAAGGTTGTGGTAACATTGAGAGGTAGTCCTGCAAGGCTTCTGCCCATGGTAGAGCACCACGGGCTCCCCAGACGCTGGAGTTTTTTGGACTTTTTGGCGCACCCCACAGTGTGATTGGTATTCACACGATGTGTGCTGTTAGGGTGTCCCCAGTGTTAAATTTCACTCCTGACCTCTCATGCATGTGCCTCCCATAATACTATGCGACTGTCCTTTTTAGACATTTTTTTTTTCCAGCACTAACTGCAGATAAGCGGAGGAGGTAGACGTGCCTTTCTGTGCCACGGGAACTGAAAAAAGGTTCAATTTTTAAGCGCTTTTTCACACTGACAGAATGTTGACCTGGGGTTGTGACATAACTGCTTCTGGCAGCCCCTTGTCTCCTTAAATGCTACATTACAGTCAATTCTGATTAACTTAATTGCTTTTTCTCCTCTTTAAATAGATTAACTGATAAATCACCGGCATTTTTAGGAAGATTTCGCTTATGAGAACAGAGACATGCAGCCTAATGGGGATGGGGGCAGGGTAGCAGCTCTTTCTCAATGTCTCTCTCTCTCTCTCTCTCACTATCTTTAGAAGGTGCAGGTATCTCATTTTGCCAGAGGAGCTGAGAACTGGTGGCTACTGAGTGCTTAATTTTTATATGCTCCCTTCCACACTTCACAGAGTATAGACTAAAAGCAGAAACATGACTGTTCACTCATCATCGCTGCCTTAGGAGAGGAGACAGTTTCAGATAGAGCTAGAGCTGGAGGAGAGCAGTTTTTTGTGATTGGTTAGATGTGACATCACTCCCTTTGTATAACTGGTAATTGGTTAAGCATGACATCACCCCCTTCGTGTGGGTGCTGGTGCCATTTGGGCTGAGCTTCCACAGGCTGGAGGAGGGAACCCCCCCCCCACACTCGTAATCAGGACACCAAGCACTGCTACAGGGCAGAAACAGTGGATGGAACATCATCTGATAATATAAGTAAAAGACCCCCATTATGTCCATCCATCAGTATGAGTGCAGGAAATAACCATGCATGGGTGAGCCTTCTGTTCTCATTGAGAGGTAATGGTAGGTGTCCCCCACGGCTCTGCACTTGGTCCGTTTTAGATCACACCAGCCTCAGGCAGGCCAGTGCAACGCGTGACCCGAAGTGCATTAAACCGTGAAGTATGGGTGCGCTGTTCAGCGGTAAAATCACAGCCCAAGGGTGCTCCTGCAGATTTCATTAACAGCATTCTCTTGGGAAACTGGACTCTTTTCCCCTCGGTGTGCTGATGTTGTCTCTCCGCTGCTTGTGGGTGGGATAGTTTTCCAGCCTGTGTTAATCCTGGCTGCCGCTGGTCTGAATGAGCTGGTCGCAGCTGATGGGCTCCTGTGGTGAAAGAGGCCGTCTGGGTGGATCAGGGGCTTGCGTCAGGCCTGGCTCAGCCCTGTGTGCTGGCTGTGGAGAGCATGTTGAGTGGTCTCTGCCTTAGGGACAGAGCTGGTGTCCTTTCAAGCTTTGACCCATGGGGTGAAAGTACAGGACAATGCTAATTCTTATTCCTATTCAGACAAGTTTTTAATTCAATATACCAAAAGCTAACATGGAAAATCTCCACAGGCAACTATCCAACCAATGATTTTTTTTTAAATTATGCAGATGCTTGATTAATAATTTCCATGTGACATTGACGGACAGTATTTCAGGCATCGGGTTTGGGGAGCAGGATCGGGCGCAACTCATGTCGCCTCATGTTCTGCACGAACCCATGTGGAGATTAAAGAAATTTGGGTTGAAACAGGATCTTTTGTCATATGTTTGCAATTTGGATTCACTTTGAAGAGTCTCACTGTCTGTGCTGACTGGCATTCACTGAGAAACAGGCAATAGCCCTCATATGTAACTCGATACAGTCTCTTCCTTGGCTGAAAGCTTACAAGGTTTTCCGTGACTTTGAAGTTGAGTGGTTCATAGAGGCTGTCTTGAAAGTTACTCAATTCACCGGCAGCGCTTACGTCATTGTGGACAATTGCAAAGTTCAGGGCAGAGTAATGCAATTCAAAGCGGTGACCGGCGCTTTGATGATTTCAATGTGAGTTCACGGTTCAAGGATTACGTCCGAGAATCAGTGAACAATAAACACTGACGCGAAGGCAGGTGCTCAGCAAACACGGCAAAAGAAAAAAAAAAGCCTTTATAATTAAAATCTTCCAACACAGGCCTGATTATGGCGCTGAAGCTGTAAGACAGTTTTTAGAATATTTTCGGAGTGTGCTGTTGTTGTGTTCCATGGCCAAAATGGGCTAAAATTCCATCCCATCTACGTGCTATGGAGATTTTGTTTCCTCAATTTGATAGAGGAAATTTGGACTCAGCGGTCACATGATTCGTACCTGAGACACGCAGCAGGGTTCTTGTGTTTCAGAAGCCACCTGTCATGAAAGGCCCTCCTGGTATTAAGTGAATTTGGCGGGGAGTGTTCCGGAAGAGCTGTCTCCCACTTCAGGGTGAGACTATGGACACGGGAGATGCATTGCATGTGTGAATGATACAGTTTGTTCTTTTCGATCCTTCTATGCTAAACAGAAGGCTCCCATTTGGAGGATGAAACCGACATGCATGTTTCTGATCCAAAATCTGAAGTGTCTGGGGGCAGGCCTCAAGGGGGCCGTCCATGCCTCTTGATTCTGAGCGAACGCACGTCTCCCGAATACGATGTCAGCCCCCTTACATCATGTCACGTGACACGGTGGCTTGTTTGTGCGCGGCGATGAGCTCAGTGCTTCCTGTTAGCGCGTAGGCTGAGCCTGGCTTCTCTCAGCTGGCGTCTCTGTCTTACGGCATCGCCTCAGAGCGCAGCGCTCTCGGCCCTGCACAATCACCCCATTGTCTGCCATTATATCATCTCCACCAACTCAGTCTGTGCTTTGAGTTTACTGGCGTCACCGGGTTAATTGACAGAGCGGCCTGGCCTTCGCCAGGTTGCCACGAGCATTTAAGAGTTAGTTTTTCTGGAGCTGGACTGATGTTTGAGGGAGTTTACTTTTAATCTGACACAGATCTTTTATCTTTTGTCCACATTGACAGTAACAGCAATAGCAAATAAAAAAAGGGGGGAAAAACTGACAGGGAAGTAAAGCTTGTACATAAACAAGCAATCATGTCACTGAGTAAGAAACTGATGATGTCACTCACCATCATGACACCTTGAATTCAGGATGCGTGATTTCAAAGGGTTTTTCCTGTTCTTTCGAAGATCTGCTTGAACTGAAAGTTGTCACAGAATAAAACGCTTAATTGTTTTGGATGCATCGATTGTCTGTGAATGCGATACTTTCTCATATCATGCTTCTCTTTGCTCTGGTCCTAACTAAGAGTGAGGTGTGTGTGTTTTCTAAAGTTAAAAATGCCCACAAGTGGACAGGGGTACTTCTACATTTCCTAGTGGAACATGAATACATTCATTCATGTAATCACAACCATACGCAGACTTTTACTGCTCTTGGGATGTGAGTCTCTGTGAGAGAAAGGTAACCATAATTGTTTCAGACAGTGTGCTTTTCCATCACACCCTTAACACCTGAGTGAGGATTCAGCCAATGTGATTCCAGTCAAGAACATCGCGTTAACAAGCTGAATGTTAAACCTGCACAGCTGACCTTGAACAGCCTGCTGGCTTTGGAGCATTTAGTCAAAAACCGTGCGCGGAGGGATCCGGGCAGATGGGTCATTTAAACACACCCAGGCACCGTACCTCAATGAGCTCACGTCCTGGGCTCAGGACTGACAGTGCAAGGTGACACGGGTGGTGTTTGGTATTACAGGTGTTTTGTTCTTGTGTGCAAATTTCCATCATAAAATATTCATCTGCGAATTGCTGCCTTGTGATTATTGTTCTCTTTTTAAAAATTTAATCGGGCTGTCCCACTGAGATATTTTTCAATCACTTTATTTCCTTTTTGTGAAAATTTTTTTGTTATTTATCTTTTACATTTATATATACACACATATACTCATACATGCACACATGCACACTGAAGCAGCCCACCCTTCAGGAGGACAAACGCTCGGTTAGAGGCCTCTTCAGCAGAAGCAGCGGGCCGCCTTTCTGAAGCATTCGCTCTCGCGCAGCGGTGCCTGCTCAGGAATGGAGTGGTGGGCGGTGTGGGGCGTCCCAGGAGTCGGCTCTGGCCGCTAATTTTAGAGCGGTTCAGCTGGAAAGGCTCCGGCTGCAGTTGTGTAACAGCGGGAGTTTGGGCCGGTTCCAGGACCAGCAGACGCCGCTTCAGCCCGCTGGACTGGCGCTGCACTGTGAATGCGGAGGGAGAGACGCCCGGCTTGGCTGCTGACCGCTGACCCCTCGACCCTTGACCCCTCACCCTTGCCCCGCCCACACGTGCCAGAGTGTGGAGGCCCCTCCCCTCTGTAACTGTGTGTGGACACGCCTTGGCTTTCTGGTTGTAGAGACGTGACACAAAGGTTCATTACCTGGGCCTTGGAGGGCTGCAGGTTCTATGGATTTTTCTGTTGTTCGTACTCGACACTTCATTGATCAATTAAAGCAGTTAATTACACAGTTAACGAAGCTCCCATTGCAGGCCCTGCCTCTCTTCAGGGCCGAGGTTGGGGGCTCCTGGTCTGGAGCCCCTGTGTTTGTTGGGTTCTTCGGTTTTGGCTTGGTAAGGGTAAGCAACCTCGGTCCTCAAGTGACTTGAGTTCTTTGCTAAACCTTTAATGCGTCATGCTTCAGGCGAACGGGACTCAACAGTAGACTAGCAACCAATAAACAACACTGTTTACAAATTATATAGCAACAAGAGAAACAAAATAGGCTTGTAAAATGTTTAAAACACAAGCAGCACGACCACGTCTTCAAACAAAATGTCTATAGCTAGTAGGCATTTTTGCGTTGCTAGCTAATTTAGGTGACAAAGCAAAACTGTGATATATCACCCTGCCAAACCCAAATATATATTCAAATGACCTATTTTATGCGGGGGATTTTTTCCATGAGTAAGAGAGCATAGTTTAGTTACTAACTAGAGGAGCAAGGTGCTTTGCTGCTATATGTGGCTTTCTATGTTTACATGTACATCCTTCACACAATGCAGTTTCTGCATGCAGAAAAAACCAGGGCAGAAATGAGTGAGCTGAGAATGAGTAGGTACCTGGCCCCAGTCTGAGAGCCAGCTGTCAGTCATAATTCTCTAGGCCTTTACTGAGTACACACTGCTTGCTATGCCCTTTGACTGAGATAATAAGGTGGCTTTGGCCATTGTTACTCTTGGTCTGATGTGTGTTGTGGCACCTGGCACACCTTGCCTGACTGATGGCGTAAGAGTGATTGGGGTTGGAGTTGGCAGGGGGGAGCGGGGCGGGGCTGAATGTTTGTTTTCTCGCCTCAGTGCTGTTCAGTAACACAGCGTCCGATAGTCGCTCGCCGTTTGGGGGGGGGGGGTGGAGCTTGGGTGTGAAAGGTAAACATTGAAGGCAGGTGTCAGACTGTGTGCGATGGACAGGGCTCGGTGGGTTTACAGCTCAGATGTCGACGCCCTTTAAGACTCATCGAGCGCAGGGCAAACGGTCAGGCCAGGTTAGCGGCTGAGTGAAAGCCCCGGAGCGTACCTGCTAGCAGGGACACGCTAATCTCACACCTTCCTCTGACCCTGGGGTCAGCGCAGCCATGACATCACCTCTGGCTCCCTGCCAGCGTGTGGGGTAAGATGGCCGCATGCGCAGGTGTGCGTACACGCATACATACAGGCAGACATACAGGCAGATAAGTACACACACACACACACGTATGCAAAGACACACACACACTCTCAGACACACACACACGTATACAAACACACACACACACACACGCACGTATGCAAACACACACACACACACACACTCACTCACTCAGACACACACGCAAAACATTACAGGCAGACACACATATTCATACACCCAAATACAGGCAAATGCACACATATGAGATGGATATGCTTGCTTATGTTTCAAAATATATCCACATGTAAAATCATAAAATCTAAATAAAATTTCATATTTTTGATTTTAATATCCTGACAGGTAATTGTACACAGAGCCTGTCGCTACTGTATTCTGAAAGCAGGCATCAGAAACACAGTGAAGCATCTAAACTCAGTATGTGGCTTTTCACCTGTATCCCCCAGTGTGTGCCGGAGCACGACTGACTGTCTCCGGTTCCCTGCAGGCAGTCTGGTCTCAGATCAGTGGCCAGAGCCGGGATGATGTCATCCATTCGGAAACGAACGGCGCCGCTAACGTTGCGTTTAGCGCGATGGGCGCTGGGTCAGTGCAGTACGTGCTAACAGCAGTGAGCTGGGCAAAGTGCTGCTCTGTAGATGCTGCTGTGGAGTCGGTGGAGTCGGGCTAGTAGCCAGCCGCGGCTCTGAGGTAGTGTTTTCCCTGCTGGCGGCGGTGGAAACGCGCTCGCCGCTGTCCGTGAATAATTTAAGCTGATGTAACACAGTGGTGCTTTGGTTGGAAAAAATACCTGTGCTCCCAGTTATGAGTGGCAATGTGTTGTCAGTGTGTCTGTGTGATTCATGTTAAGGGTTTTTGTTGGTTTGTTGTGACTTGATTTGTGTAGTTCGGGTCACATCTACATTTTTCTTCTTGTTTTTTTCTTTTACTCTGCAATTCAAAATTCCTGCTAGTGCAAGTTGATTCGCTACTATTAAAGCCACCATTCCTGTTGGTGGATGAGGCTGTTTGTCTCCCCCTACTGGTTGGCACAGACGAGGCTGCGCCTCACATCCTGTCATGTACTTGTAGTGAGCGCCTCTGGAGACCCTTGTCTCCATTCAGAACCTTGGTCCTCATGTTGGCTGTATATCTATGACATCTGACCTTTGACCCCTGTGTGTGTGTGTGTCCAGGTGAACCTGTGCAGGAAGCAGGAAGTGGTGGTGTACGACCAGAGCACCAAGGACGCCAGCCTCCTGTCCAAAGACAGCTTCCTCTCCATCCTGCTGGGCAAGCTGGAGGGCAGCTTCCAGCAGGTGTTCCTGCTCACAGGTAGGCCTGTCAGCCGCTCCGAGGGGGGGTAGGGGGGGCACCCCTCGGCCCTGTTTGAGACGGGTGTCCCTGCTCACAGGTAGGCCTGCCAGCCTCACCGAGGGGGTGGGGGGGGGGGGGGCACGGGTGTCCCAGACCGTAGCTCACCTGCCACAGGTCAGTCTGCCCAGGGCCGTGCGTGTGCATTGTGTGTCTGCTCCAGAATCATAGAGCACGCGTGATTGTGGTCATGTATTCCTGTATAGAGTTCAGCAGAAACTCCAGATTTGGCACAGTGCTTGATGCTCTGATCTGTAGGTAAAATGACACGAGTAGTATTAATATTAACTCTGTAGAGACATGTGATAACCTGTGAGAATAATTCTGGAAGGGGATTTGAATTTACCAAAATGCCAATCAGTTAGTGAATGAACACATTTGGAGATAAGCTGTCGTGCCAAAGCGGGAGTTATTCATATTTTACTCTGGACTTTGTTGAGGGATTGTTTCAAGGGGGGGGTTGGTAGGTTATGTTGTACGATTAAGGGTTTTCCCCAGTACTACTATAGTATTAATCACCTGTTTGTGAAGAAGCCTTTGATGCAACGAAAGGCCTGGAGATACTGGTGAGCGTGCTATGTGCATTCCCAACCAGCAGGTGGCATCCATCGCATCATCTCTCCATCACTCTGGTGTTCTAAAGATTTGATAAACAGCACGTGGGTGCAAGACGTGTGACCAGGAGAGTGTGGAGAGGGTTTTAAAGGGTTTGGGCTCCCATTTTAAATTGTGCAAAAATGCAATGCTGATGTTTCTATAAAACAGAAACAGCTTTCTGCTTTAAAAAAAAATGGAATGAAATAAAAAGAACATGTTCTGAAGTCAGTTACAACTGCTGTCAAAAAAAAAAAACAAGAACCCTATGCACTGCGTGAAAGAAGCATTGCGTAACCAGCCAGGAGAGTTTAGACAGAGGCATGACATCACGGCTGTTCCGTGCCGGTGCCCCGGTTTGGCAGCCCGGCGGCGGCCCAGGTGCGGCGCAGATGAGGCCTCCGGCCGCGAGCCGAGCCGTCCCCGCGGGTCTCGTCCCGCGTGAAGCGCCCGGACGCTCAGAACCCTGCGCTCAGAACCCTGCGCTCAGAGCCCTGCGCTCGGAACCCTGCGCTCGGAACCCTGCGCTCGGAGCCCTGCGCTCAGAACCCTGCGCTCGGAGCCCTGCGCTCAGAACCCTGCGCTCGGAGCCCTGCGCTCGGAGCCCTGCGCTCAGAGCCCTGCGCTCAGAACGCGGCTCGCGGGCTGACGTAACCAGGCTGTGGACCCTCAAAGAGGGAGGGATGGGGGGGAGGGAGGCGGGGGGGGGGGGGGGGACAGAGAGGGAGGGAGTTGGGGGGGGGGCGACAGAGAGGGGGTCTGGCCTTTTGTTCTGTGCGTTTGTTGGTCGCGGCCTTGTTCTCTGTGGAGTGTGTGAGAGAGGAACAGAGCGGCCCCTGGCCTGGCTTGAATCGGAGCATGACGTAGTGTTGGGCTGAGGATTACAGCTCGTTTGAAGAAATGGCTTTGTGTAATGGCATTACAAACAGAGAAAACGGGGAGTGAGGGGGGTAGGTGTCTGTGTGTGTGTGTGTGCGCTTGTCTGTGAGAATGTGTGGTGTGTGCATACTTGTGCGTGTGCATGTGCAAATGTTTGCTGGAGTGTTTGTGTTTTTATGCTTGAGTAGTGCATGTCTGAGTGAGTGCATGTGCATATATGTGTGCAGATGTGTATGTCTATGTGGTTGTATGGATGACTGTGTGTGTATTTTTCTGTATTGTGGGAGCGTTGTTGTCTGTGTTTGTGCATTGTGTGTGTGCACGCTTGTTTGTGTGTGTTTGTGTGTGTGTCTGTCTGTGTGTGAGTGTGCGTGTGCGTGTGTGTGTGTGTGTGCGTGAGTGTGTGAGTGTGTGTGTGTGTGTGTTTGTGTGTGTGTGAGTGTGTGTATGTGTGTGCGTGTGTGCGTGTGTGCGTGTGTGCGTGTGTGCGTGTGTGTGTGTGTGTGTGCTGTTTTGTGTGTATGTGTGTGCGTGTGTGTGTGCGTGTGTATGTGTGTGTGTGTGTGTGCTGTTTTGTGTGTATGTGTGTGTGCGTGTGTGTGCTTGTGTGTGCGTGTGTGTGTGTGTGTGTGTGTGTCTGTCTGTGTCTGTGTGTGCTGTTTTGTGTGTGTGTGTGTGTGTGTGTGCGTGTGTGTGTGTATGTGTGTGCTTGTGTGTGTGTGTGTGTGGGTATGTGTGTGTGTGTGTGTGTGTGTAACCCCTACAGGAGGGTGGGATTCTAACAGGACACGGTCAGCTGTGTGCTGCTGGAATGAGCTGCCGCAGTCATGCTGAGGTGAGGTCATCAGATTCCGAGGTCTGAGGGGATGGAGAGGGGGAGGGGCCAAAGGGGGAGGAGCAAAGGGGAGAGGTTTACGAGGTCATCATGGAATGTCCTCCTGTCCCTGGATGGGGGCTCAGTCCTCTCTGCTGTGCTCAGCTTCCTCTTCCTCTCCTCTGCAGTGGGTCTGTGGTTGTGGATCCCCTGTGAGATGTTTCTCCAGGCCCGGGAACAGTTTTCCCTTCTCAGCAAACACTCAGGCATTTAAAGACAGTTTGATAAATGTGTCAATCTGATCAAATTTAGGTTCATGGTCAGGATCCCAAATTATTATTATGATCGTGAAGTGTGATTGTGGGTCAACAGTTTGATATTTGGCAATATCTCAAATTTTGCTAAGATATGATCCAAAACCAATCAGATACAGTGAGAAATGATCAATATATATGATCCAGCCAAGACAATCCTATTACAACATACATACTGTATATAACCAAAATGAGGTTGAGGGTGCAAAAAATGATGAGGTTGAGTTGGAAACGTCAGTCATGATTTGATGTGTTGCTGTAAAGCAAACCTCTGTAAGATTATGGACATTTTAAAAAACATTTTGCTATGGTTCATAATGACATGGGTAGATTTTTGTAGTGTCCTTACGCTCCTGATGATCATGCGCACCTGAAGCACCGCAGACGGCGGTGTTTACCGTCTCGAGCTCGGTCAGGAATCCGGAGTGATGGCTGGCGGCGGCGGCGGCGGCGTACGCGCGTCACCAGCCCGCTCCTGATGCGTGCGAGGAATGGCGGGCGGGTGAGCGAGCGGCGCGGGATGTTATCTGCGTGCGTGACAGTCGCGTGCGGCCGCCGTAGCGTAACCCCGGGGGCGATGACAGACATTTCAGAGTGACTGTGCCGCACTTCAGCCTCGATACGCACCGCTCGGCGCAAAAAAAAAAAAAAACTCGTTCGGTCATGGCCGGGTGTGGCCAGAGAACGAGAAGCTTCGTAAGAATGCCCCGCGATGATGAATGCAGCAAAAACCTGAGATGAATAAGCGACCACAGAGGAGGATGAGCGCGCTCCTTATTCAATCACCCGTGCTATCGTTTATATAAAAACGGCGCTATTATGCTATTTTTACAAAAGAGGACTCACAGTGCGTGCTCGGAGGCCTACGTCATTAGGGCTGCTGCAATAACACTCGACTTTAATTTTATTCATGGATTTCCAGCTCTGGTGAGTGTTCCCTGATTGCTCCATTCAGGAAACAGCGGGAGGACAAAAGAGGAGCCCCATTCAGGGCAAAATGAAGTCTTTATGACTGCAGATTACCATCCGCAGCAGCCTGCGTGGGAGCTCACCCTCAGTCCCCGAGCTGTGGACGGCAGGGGCAGCGAGGGCATGACATCACCGTCATCACATACGAGGGCGACGGCTCTCTGAAGGAGCACCAGCAACCCCCCTACCCAGAAATGGCAGAAATATCTAGGCTACACTGTCTCTCCTAGCAACAAGGTGGAACACAGGGGGAGAGATAACACGCACATTACACGTCACTCTGCTTACCCCACTTCAGCCTTGGAGTGTAGCTGATAAGGCTGAAACTGAACCACAGCTGACCATGACACCGCGTACAAACGCGTGGGTACTCATTATGGCTTCAGACTATGTGTGTAGTGACGCTCCACACCAGTGGGGGGGTGCAGATTCAGATTGCACGGTTGTGAAACAGGGAAGAGTGTGTAGTGAAGGACGGTAGTCCTGAGTGATAGTGTGCAGCCCCGGATTACTCACACATGTATGAGCAGGGTCTTCATACGGTCTTTATATGGTCTTCATACGATCTTCGTACGGTCTTCATACGGTCTTCAGAGCCTGCGCTGTAGAAGCAGAGTGAGCAAGGCTCCAGTTTCCTGTGTGAGGAGAGTCTGTCACCCCCACACGTCAGAGCTGGTGAAAGAATCTCTTCTCACCACACAACCCGGCAGGAGAGGCTGATACCCGCGAGTTTAGCTCCCTCTGGAGCACGGGAGGAGTCATGCCACCATATTGGCCTTACTCCTCCCTCCCCCCCAGAGGTCAGGGCACAGATTGACGGGGTTAGCAATACATCAACACTCAGCGGCGTGCCGGCCCCTATGCATTCTGGGAATGCAGGGGGGGGATCAGAGAGGGAGCCGTGGCTCGGTTAACTCCCACTTCCTGCTTTCACCTGCTGGAGAACCTCCGAGCCCCGGGCTACTTCCTGCCGCCATGCTCCCCGGCTCATTCCACAAGCCAGGAGGTGACGATTTACAGACCCTTCCTGGCATGCCAGTCCATCACCGCGCCATGGTGACGGATTAGGGTGCCGGGGCCTGAGGGACGCCTGCTCTGGCCTGTGGAGTGTGGACTGGAGGCCTCAGAACCATCGCAGGTGAGGAGTGACTCTCGCTCCCTCCCCTGTACGGCGAGGAATTAAAATAAAAGCGAAGGCGCATTGGCTGCTGTTACTGCAGTTATATCACTGACCCAGTTTAGAAATGATTTTGGCTGCTGGAGAAAGAAGAGATTAACAGAAGTTTCTCTTTATTCTGCGTTTGTAAGGCTTCTCTGCAGAGAGAGAATATGCTGACAAGCAGGATTAGAAATTAAGAATTGTTTATGAGGTAGCAAAATAATGAAGAAAGTGTTTTTGAAGTAATTTACTTAATTTAAGCCTCTTGCCTCTTGGAAATATATTCTACCCAGATATATCGACTCTAAAAAAAGAACATTTTTTCCTGTCAGAATTGTGAAAAAGGCTGATGTGGCTGTTTCTGCAGATCTCTGGGTGTGAAGACAGGCTTAGCTTCCTCGCTCTCGTGGATTAACGCTAACTCTCACACCACTTACTTTTCCAAAGCCTTACTTGGTTTTATAGCTTTTGAACAATGTACACAGAGTTACGTACAGTGACTGACAGAACTTGCTTTCCTCCCTGTAAACTGTCCCTGACTGAAGAGGGTAATTACTTTAGACTTTAAAAGTTTTCTCAAGAGCAGGTTAAGGGAGTTCTGGCTGCTAATAGCCCTTTGTTTGGCTTAAAGTGTCCGTAGAGCAGCCGACCCATCTGCTAATCGGAGCGGGTGTGGCACCGTTCCTGCTTTTCCAGCCGAAGATGCGCTCTCCATGACGGAGAAGGTTCTGCAGGACACGCTCTTGGCGGTGTACAATTTAGAAAATTCATAATAAGAAAAGCATTTATTATAATTTTGTGAGCTGTTCCCTGGGAATCAGTCATGGGAATCGCATGCCCCGCCATGACATCATGCTTTTTTCTGATGCATGATGTCACCGCTCTGGGTGCCTGTCCTTGAAATTGACCTCTGGAGAGAGGAAGTGTGACACTGGTGGGTAGTGGGCTTCATGCGGTGTCCCTGGGGTGTGTTCTCCCCCCACATAACCCCCAGGCTGCTGGGTAGTGGGCCTCATGAGGTGTGCCTGGGGTGTGTTCTCCCCCCACATAACCCCCAGGCTCTGGGGAGACCATGGGTACACAGCTGGGTCTCTGGGCTCTGAGCGGCACACACACACACACACACACACACACACACACACACAAATGCACCCGAGCGAACTGAACGCTCTGCTGGACCACTTCCCAAAGGACCACAGGGACCAATGAGAGCACAGTCAGAGCAGTGTGTGTCTGCGTGTGTGTGTGCGCGCAAGTGTTTGTGTGTGTGTGTGTATGTACATGTACATGCATGTATGTGCATTCTGTATGTTTGTGTAAGGCTCTGAGATAGGAGCACAGTGACTCCTCTCTGCTCTCAGGTTTGCTCCCTGCTCCTGCTTTAGGGAGCCAGAGCACTGGGACCCTCCCCATCGCCCTCCTACTGATTCATAAACTCATTAACTTCGCCCATGATGTCATATCTGTGCAGCCCCTGAGGTGCAGTGCCTCTCCCCCATGACCTTCCTGATTAAAGTAGGGCAGCCTCAGCCTTATCCTCAGCCTGAGTGCGGGTGCTGGCGGTCATCCCCCGGAGTTCCGTGCCCCGTACTCCGTCACGCAGTCTGGGGGTGTTGATCCTGACAGCATTAACTCCCCGAGCTGGAATGTGCACGTGTTCAAAAAGCGGAGCTTAAAGCACACGCGATGAGGTCATCCATCGACGGCGGCCGCGCATAAAGCATTCAGCAACGCGCCTCGTTTCGCCCGTTTTCGGAAAAAGGCCTCTGCGCGTTTAGCGGCGTGCTAATAGCGGCTAACGACGCTTTGAGAAATGCTCTCTCTGCATGCGAGGCAGCGAAAGTAAATATTTTCAGGTCAGAGGCGCCGGCCCTTGGGATGCCTCTGTTAAAACGGCTTAATTAAAGTTGATTAAGCCGGTGTTGAATGTTTGGGTAAGATTGCAGCTCGCTGCCCGACCCACACTGGGAGGGAGTGCAGGAGCCGGGCAGGGGGAGAGGGGGAGTGCTTTTGTAATACGGTACTACGTTATAAACGATCCTGTGGAATCTCCTAAGAGCCGTGCTAATGGGCGACGCGGCGAAGGTCAACACCGATATCCCACGGGCTGGCAGCGGTAATCCGCGCGCCGTCGTGCGCCCCGTCCCTCGCCGTTCTGTCCGAAACGGCGAGCGATGCGGGGCGCTGAACGCGGATTCCTGGAGGAGCGGAGATTACTCCCCAGCCCCGTCCTTCCGGAAGCTTCCGCAGATCCAGGGCTTCGGGCATCATGTCTCAGACAGAGCTTTCTGTGGATTACTGGGGAAAGACTCCTTTAAACAGTTTTTTTTCCGGAACCGTTCAAAACTCACATTTGCTTTTCCACAGCTGCGTATGATTTCTGTGTGCATTCGATACGCGGCCCTGAATTCGCCGTGTCTCTGGTGACATTCTGAAAACACATCGCTGCCTGGATCCAGTTGGCTCTGCTGCGTGGTGTGCGCAATTTGCATCTAAAAGACTTCTCTCCTCTTTGGGATACGGTTTCCCTGCGTGCTCATGTTCCTCAGTCCACGCTGGGGGATTATTCTACCATGAAACAATTTCACTTGAAATGAGCCCTGTCGCTTAAGGTGCTAAATCAAACAGACTCTGAAAATGACTCCACTGGAGTGCATCTGCACACGCAAAGCCCACCATCTCTGAACCGAGGGGCTTAGAGAGATCGGAGGATGACATCAGTGATGGCTTGAGGATGATGATGATGTTGAAAATTGTCATCACTATTATTAGCATTAAATTGTGCCCTAATTTAGTAATAATCCAGTAACATGCAAAAAAAGGAAGTAATATGTTGCTGGCTATGATTAAAAGCAAACTGATCAATAGTGTATGTATGCTCTTGGGGGGGGGGGGGGGTGCGAATGGAAGGGTACTTTTGAAAGACACATGAACCCCTTAACCCCTCCCCCGGCCTCCCGGGCCCCTCCCCGGCGGTTTCCCTGCCGTTTCCTGCGGCCTGTATCCGTTACCGCGGCAGACGGGGCCGGAGATGGGCGGCTCCGTTGAGAGGTAGCCGACAGGGCTGTGGGTAGGTGAGGTAACCTCCCTGGAGTCCCGGGGCCCATTATTGTGAATTCTCCGCCCCCGCCCCCCGCCCCCGCCCCCCTCTCTCTTCTCCGGGCTCAGAACGGGGCTCTATTTATAGGCTGCGGTCGTCACATCTGCTGCATCTCACTGGCCCCCGGCTGTGGCCCTGGCCCTGCTCTCTGGAGGACCTGGGGTTCAGAGAAATGACCTGCCCATACACCCACCCCCCCCCACCCCCCAACACCATCCCTTCCCAATCCCTGCACACGCACACAAACTCTCTCTCACACACCCCAACATACATTTTGTCAGGGGTATTGCAGCCAGTGAAATTCTCTCAGAAAGTGTAAACCCTGCCTTCTGGCCATACTGGAAAGCTCAATTACACCAGACAAGATCAATAGAGCACAGAAAAGTATTTGAATCCAAAACAAATACGTATTTGACCCAGGTCTGTTGCACATACACACAAAGGTGCACAAAGACACACACAGTGCACATTCATACAAACATTCAAGCGCACAACCATGCAACCATTCAATCGTACACAACCATGCACACACACAAACACAAGATGCCATTTTAGTTGTGTACAGTAAATTTATGAGTCTTCATTTACATGTAGAGTGTACTGTTTGTCTATGTCAGTGTATAATTTAATTCTACAGGAAGGCCACAGAAATTTCCCTGCCAAATTTCCTTTCACTCGTGTTTCTGCCAGTTTCTCCATGTTCATGACAAAAGAAAGTTTATTGTTAATGTTAGTGCTAATTATCAACCCAAGTGTTCATCTTTGCTGGTTAACAAAGAGGCAGTGAACTGAGGAAAAGTAATATTTTAAGCATTTGGCTGTGCTGGAGAAGTGGCTGGCCAGGTCTGATAGGCTTACTTACGAAACAGTCTGAAATATGGCTCCCAGTGTCTCTCAAAGCTTTCACAGAAAATATGTTGAGCAACGCAGGCCAGAGTCATACTTGTCTGCAAAGTATGACTTTAAAATTTCTAACCTAAGAGATCATTGTGTCCAAGCTGAAAAGAATGCAGTGCTGATATGATTCAGCCACTTCTGTCAAAGATCATTTTCTTTGAAATTGCTATTTTTTTAAAACCGCTATTATTTAGCATGTTATTTTTTCTTTATCTCCAGGCATGTTCTTTTTAGCGCTATGCCCGGAACTGCCAAACTTATCAACCTGAATGGAGTTTTCTAGAAAAATGAATAGATTGAATTTAATCTGTCTCAGAGTTTCAACAGAAGCACCTCTGATGTAAGAGACAGCCACACCTTGTTACTGTACTGGAGTTTCCCATTGAAAATGTCAGGTTTTTTGTTTGGCCTGTGTTTTAGCATTGTTAAGAGGGGAGTGTTTCTGCCTGGGTCTGCATGGCACAAAAGGCTGGGTCCGTAAGCTAGGAAAGGCCGCCAAGAAAGTACACGCTCATATGGTACCATCATGTTAATGCTAATATCCTCACAGCCATGTAAGCCATCCTCTTGCTCTCTCTGTACAGAGATGTACAGTAGCAGCAATGCTAATGCTAATGCTCTTTCACTCACTTCACATGACATACTCTAGCAGCCATGCTAATGCTAATATTCTCGCAGCCATGTAACACCAGTGCTAATCCTCTTGCTCTCTCTGTGCAGAGACGTACAGTAGCAGCCATGCTAACGCTAACACTCTTTCACTCACTTCACATGACATTCTCTAGCGGCCATGCTAATGCTAATATTCTCGCAGCCATGTAACACCAGTGCTAATCTTCTCGCTCTCTCTGTACAGAGACGTACAGTAGCAACCATGCTAATGCTAACGCTCTCACTCACTTCACATGACATACTTTAGCAGCCATGCTAATGTTAATACTCTCGTAGCCATGTAACACCAGTGCTAATCCTCTCGCTCTCTTTGTACAGAGCAGGGTAGGTAGAGGGGGGGGGGGGATTTGTGGGTGGGGATTCACGCTATGTCCAAAGAGGAAATGCTTGGGCTGGGTGGGGGGAGCGGAGCTGGGACTGTCAGATGGGAATCTCTGTCATAGTCCTGTAATGTCCTCCTCCATCACCAGAAGGACTAAGCAGGGCCTTGCAGGCCAGGTCATTAAAAAGCATCAGAGACCGTTACACTTTTTCTTACTGGATGTTAAGCTCATGCTTGATATTATTTGTAACCGAGGACCTTGTTGCTAGTGAAAAAGTGCACATTAGTACAAAGCTGCTTTGTGCATTTAAAATGTGATACTCATTTATTTTAACTAATTTATCTGCGGTTGGCATTGGAAAACAGTGTCATTGTAACTTGGCCTCCAAAAATAGATGGCATTTCATCAAAGGCACATGACCCATCCCTGACCCAGTCAGCATGAGCCGGGTTGCGCTGCCCTGGCCGGGCTGCTTTCCTCCGCTTTGCCGCTTGCCCACGGTCTCACGGTGTATTTGCGTGTTTCCGGAAGGGTCCGGTGGATCGCATGTGAGAGCTGAGCGCTCTATCAAGCGCAGTAGGGCTCGATGTCACTTTCCTGGCTGCTTGCAGGCCCCTTCCTCTCAGCCTAATTCCAGAGAGCTGAGAAAAGGCAGAGGAGGATGTCGTTCTGTAAACACAATTTTGTCTCCACGCAGCGCGTTGGGACTGTTTGCCCCGCTGGGCAGAGCTGTTCTCACAGTGTTCTTTAGTCACTGCCAATGGACAGACCACCCCCTGCTGCTGGGAGCCGAAAGGACGAGGTGGGCATCCACCTGAAATTGCAATGGGGTGCAACAGCAGTGAACTGTAGGAGATGTAGTCCTGGATGACAGCAGTGCAGGTTTGAAGATGTTGGCCAGCCCAACAGCAGTGTACCCTGGGAGATGTAGGCCATGCCATCCGCAGCACATTCTATGAGACGTAGGCTATGCTCTCAGCTGTGCACTCTGGGAAATGAAGGCTAGGTCTCTCTCTCTTTCTCTCTCTGTCTCTCCCCCTCTCTCTCTCTTTCTCTCTCTGTCTCTCTCTCCCTGCATGTAGAATTTCTTAATTTAGTCTACGCAGTGTTTGCTAACAGCTCTTACTCTGAACCATGGGAGTAATTTCTAAATTAGACAGAGCAGGCAGTTTGGGTCAGGCGAATATGAATACGCTGCGTCTTTCCCGCTCCTTGGACAGTGAGCCAGTGCACGCGCTCCAGTCCGCTGCTCTGTTTGAGTTCTGTGCGGAGAGAAGAACCCGCGCGTCGCTTGTGCTGACGGTGTCGTGGGGCAGCAGAGCGCACGGGCCCGTCTGCCAGCTCACAGCCCGCCGTGGGGCGCCCCTCGCTCCCTCTCTCCGGGCGCTGTCCCGGCCCATTTCGGCCGTCTGCTTAATTGGCTCACGCACAGCGGCGGCCATGACACTCTTTACTCGGCTCATCCGCAGAGAAGCTTTGGATGGAGCAGTGCGCTCCAGGCCCAATCGCAGTCACCAGCTTTTCCCTGCCTGCCTCTTCCATCTCCCTGCCTATCTCTTCCATGTGAAAGACTCCACTCTCTCTTTCTTCCTCTTCCATGTGAAAAACTTCCCTCTCTCTTTCTGCCTCTTCCCTCTCTCTTTCTGCCTCTTCCATCTCTCTTTCTGCCTTTTCCGTGTGAAAGACTCTCCTCTCTCTTTCTGTTTCTTCCATGTGAAAGACTCCCCTCAGCCTCACACTATGCTTCCGAAAGCACCAGAACAGAAGCAGAAACATTTCATTTCTGCAAACCAGCTATTAGCCGTCTTGAATGTAACAGAGGACAAATCAGCATTTCTCCTCGTCAACATTATTGTCAGTTCCTTAATCTTTGTAATGCACTTCTGGTGTTTGCTGATAAAGTGATTGTATTTTCGGAGTTGATGTGGCGAACGCTGGCGTGTTATTCCTGGTGAGCTGTGACGTGTCATGTGATGTTGTCTCACAGCGGGGTCCAGCAGATGCGGAGATGCTGAAGGGTTTATTCGAATCATAATAAGAGCAGCTGGCGTAAATTATGGGATGGAGTGAGCCGGAATGGTGGGTCACCCGTGTGATCTTCCAGCGAGATACTGAACACCATTTCACGCCAGTCCTCCCTCTGTCTCCCCCTGACCTGTAAAGATACAGGAGGTGCTTAAAGATGAGCAGTAAAACATGATTAGATCTGTGTTTCGATGCTTCGGTGTGCTCGCCTGCGTTTGTGCAGGTCTGTGTGGATGTGTGCATGAGTGAATTGCAGTGCGCGTGTGTGGCTAAGTGTGTACAAATGTTTGTATGTGTGATGTGAAAGGAAGGAGTGTGTGTGTGTGCTTGGTTACATGCGTGTGTGTGAGTATATGTGCTTGTGTGTGTGTGTGTGTGTGTGTAAACGTGTGTGTGAGTGTATGTGTTTGTGTTTATGTGTGTGCGATCGTGTGTGTGTGTGTGTGTGTGTTTATTTGTGTGTGTGAGAGTGTGCGTGTTTGTGTATGTGTGTGTGTGTCTGTGAGTGTGTGTAAGTGAGTGAGTGTGCGTGCGTGTGTGTATCTAGCATGACGTAATGCAGCTGCATTCCTGCTGCTGTCTCTGGGGCTGTGCTGACTGTTCTCTAACCTCTGTCGTCTTAAAGGGACCACGCGCTACAGAGAGCAGGGACACCAGCCACTACAATCTGAAGCCCCAGAGGAGGACAGGCTGGGTCCTCTTCCTCATCCTGTTAGAGGTGTTAGGGGACCAGCGTAGACATGGAAGTGGTGTATCCTGGTGGAAGTGTTGTATCCTGCTAGCCTGGGATCACTACATTTCTCTGTGTCTCATGCACTCGAGGAGATGGGTTAGCTAAGCATCCACATTTGTAAGCACATCTTGGGTATTTGATCCATGCTGGCCTGCTAATTCACCTCCAAGTTTGGAAGGCCCAGTGATATTTGTCGGCCTGTCTTATCACTATGAATCACTTATCACCGTATCATATTCTGTCAGTTTGGGTCAGCACAAACCAGCACGCGTGTCCTCCAGAATGCATTTATTTTTATGAATCCCTATTAATATCACTGACTGTAACATGGCACCACTCATCTGTATGTACACGTGGGATGCCCATCCTCTGATAGAGCTGCATAATCATCTCTCTCAGTGCACCTGCCAATCATCGCGGCTCAGACCAAAACAGGTGCAAAGACGTGGTTAAAGCCTCTTCTGACAAGCAGTCTAACCTGAAGTGCGAGGCATGCCTTTGATTTGCCCACTGCTGAATTTGTCAGTGTTCATATTGAAGTGCCAGAAGAATACGCTTATGGTACTTAAAGGGCATGAATACTATCAGGCTCTATGCTGCATTGCCTTCAAAGCATATTGGCATTTTGTCTTGTGGAACCATTTCTAGTTATGCTCACTGCATATCTATACATATATATCTATATGTATATATATTTATATATTTGTGTGTGTGTGTACAAGGCTGTATATCTCCAGGAACCTCGATGCATCGGGGCGGGGGTGAAGTGAAGATTGAAGAGAAATCTGGTTTGTGTCAGTCATACGATCGCTCACTCAACCCCCCGCCCTTGCTGGGGTCTGGAAATAGAGCGACATCTGCTCTACGCACGAGTGCCGTGTGTGGCATCCTCCCCGAGCGTTGCCCTCCGCGCTGTTGCCAAGGTGACGCAAACACGGTTATCGCTCCATCTTAAAAACAGAGCCCAGAATCTCTGACAGCTGAACCAGGGGGGTCAGTGCCGGCCCTCTGCCCTCACCTCTTCCCCACACGGTGAAAAGACGAAACAAAATGGCTGCCGTCCAGCATGCCTCTCTGACACGACGGCTGCCCTGTAACGATGGGCTTCTTTCCTGGGCCCCTTCCAGCAAGTTCTGTTTGTTACTTTTGTCTAAACTGTTCTCAGCGGAGGAAAATACAGCCCGGAATATTCCCCGCGCTTTGTTATGGATTTGTTTGACCTGACCACTGTCAACACTGCTAGTTCACTGGCACATATTTCCACCTGCTTGTAATCATGCTAGGGGCCTATCTGTGCTCTTTCTCTGGTAGATTTGCTTGTAGTCTCACTGCAAAACAAAATCGGTAAGCCTAACTTTAAAGCCATTAGACTGCAGGTCTCCTGTTGTGAACTGAAAAAATGAGATCAGGATGCAGAGACGTGACTATTGCATTGCCTCTGCTTCGTGCGGAATGAAACATTGTCCAAGTAGCCGAGCGCAGTTTGGAATTGGGGTATCCAGTTTCCTCTTTGTGCTAGCTGTAAGACTGTTAAAAGGCTGAGCTTCGGCGGACTGACAGGCCAGCAGGAGCGGTTTGGCACTGGGGGGACGTTGTGGGATTGCGGAGGTACAACTGCCTGCGGACTCCTAACCATGGGACGGAATGAAGAGAAGCAATCCCTATTCCACTTGGCTGCTCTCTCTGAGAGAAATGTCCCTTGTTGAAGACTTTTAACCCCCCCCCCCTTCCCTCCTCCCGATAATGACGAAGCCCTGCGTTCATTTCCTGATGGAGACTTCAGATTTTCCGTCCTGAAGTAGGCTAAATTTGGGATCCCCGCTCCGGCCAAGGCCGCTGTGTGAGGAATGCAGATTTGTCATGGTTACAAGCGTTCCCGGCAGTGTTTTTTTCTGCATTCCGGCCTCATCCTCTGGCCGCGAGCGCACGCATGCTGCTGCTTCAGAAGTCCACCTCCCTTCCTCGTCCTCCGACGTCCCCCCCGTCCCCCCCCACCCCCGCAGCATTCCTCGCTACATAAATAAACCGCGGGCTCCTTCCCTCTCCGATCGCGCCGTTCCTCCCCGCGTTTCTCTCGGCCTCCTCCTGCCGTATCTCCCAGGTGTGGCTGCTGACCCAGCTGCGAAAGATTCGCTCTGGTAAACAGCATGCTTCCAGCCACGGCAGGTTTCGCCCAGATCCAGCCCCATAAACGGCGTGTCGCTGGGGCGCCGCGTGGCTCGCTCACTCTGTTTAAACACTCACTTCACAAATGTTAAGCAAGTATTCTATTTTCCAAAGAATCTGCAGCGGGACTCAAACTACGTATTTCCTGAACCATTTTTTTTGTTGCCTTGCAGGATGTACTATTAAGGTATTTTTCCTCTTCGCCTTGGCTGACTTTCTGGCGCGTTGCTTTTTTTTCTGAGGTTATTCCTAATGTGTGAGCGGCAGATTTTACACCTGGTAGCGATATTATTCTGGCGCTGGCGGTCTTTCGCTCGCTGGCTTCTTCTCAAAGTTCTCATCTGCCTCAGAATTCCTCCTTTCAAGACGGGGGCAGCGAAGTGAAAGGATTCCTTCGATTTAATGAAAAGCCATTTGGTTAATGCGGTGCTCCACCGCATTCATTACCGGGAGCCCAGAAGCGACACATTTCCTCCCTGTTGTGTAACCCATCTGGTGACTCCTTTCCTGCTGAACGGGCAGCGCAGTAGGCATGACATCATCATTTTCTCAGGGCCACCCATTCACAATTGAGAGACAGAAAATCTCTCCCCGTCTAATCTCCTGGTGTAAAATTCCTTCAGGACACGGTGCATATTCATCTGCTCTTTCACCTCTCTCGGTGCTCTTTTTTCAGGTGTGAGCGCACAGGGGTCTGCTGCTGTTGGTGCTTAGCATCCAGGCGGTCTTGACTGTGCAGTCAGTGATCGTGCTGGATTAGGGGTTCTGTTGCTAGCCTGGACCTCAGTGCCATCTCAGTGCCCAGGACTGCTCTAGGAAGAGGTCCGTCTGATTAAGACAGGACAAGAAACAGAAACAGTGGGAAGTTCATGGTACATTTCCACGCAGAATGAGAGACAGAAGGGGGTGAGTGACAAGAGAAACAAAGAGAGATGGTGGAAGAGAACAGAGTGAGAGTGTGTGATAGAGAGAGAGAGTGCAAGAGAGAGAGAGATAGATGCTGTTCTTCATTCCCAGTCCATGTGGGAGGGGATTGAGGGGGTTGGGGTGGTTGGGGGTTAGGGATGGTAGTAATGGCTCAGGCTCAGCTGGCTTCCCCCAGGCCCTGCATATACTCTAATACCCCAGTGTTGGGGCAGGACGGGGGGTTGTATCATTCAGGCTTGCCTAATCTCCACAGCAGGTCCCCAGACAGTTCCCTCACATCCCAGGGTCCCATTGCTCCTCTTGCCTTGGGCAGCCTGCGTGGGGCTTTTGTCTGAAAATCCCAATTTTTACAAAGCAAAATGTGTTTTTCGAATTATACTGTAATGCCCTCCGGCACTCTATGAATATTGTAATGTGATATTTTTTTTGCAGGACTAAATGCCCTGGTGTGCAGCGTTGCCAATTAAAGGTGTGGGTTTGTACAACATCACATTTCTGGTTCTGCCCTTAAATGGAATTATGTGTGCAGGGGGGTGGAGGGTGAGGGGGGGGGGTGAAGAGAATCATGGTGCTTGAGACCCAAATATGTCGCTGTTTAATTTGGTCCCCAGGCAAATGGTGATTGGCACCACATGGAACAATCTATAATAGCTCCAACTGCAATTACCTGGAGGGACTGCGCTTTGATGTTAATAGACGGCAGCCATTTTGTGTTTGCAGTGGGGAGGTGGGCATGGCGTAAGGCCTGAGGAATGGCCAGAGGCTGGTGGCTCTGGAGCCTCTGCAGTGTAATGTGGCTGGAATGTGATTCACAGGTAACGTAGGCTCCCTCAGCAGCCATGGCAACAGGGGGGTAACCATGCAACATGATCATGACACCATACAATAGTGATACACTCAACGACGACACGGTGCGACTGATTACGATGTGAATGTGATAGTGATCAATCACGATGCGACCGGTTACGATGTGAATGTGATAACGATCAATCACGATGGGATTAGCTGTGATGTGAATGTGACCATTAGAGGTTTGCCAGATTCCCTGAGTAACAGGTGAGGCCCCTCCCTGCAGTTAGGGCCAGTCTTTGCAGTTTAGCAGTAAAGCACATGGTTGCTAACCGATGCGTGTGAGTTCGGCTGAAGGAAATAGGAAATGGCCCCTGATTGTTGGCCCCATTAAAATGGGCCCAGTGTATATGGGGTAAATGAGTGGGAATGGCCCCTTGTTGTGGTGTGAGTAGGGAAAATTGCTCCTGGTTGTGGTGTAATTGGGGTAAATAAGTAGAAAAGGCTACTGGTTGTGTGGTGTCAGTGGGGTAAATCAGTGGAAATGGCCCCTTGTTGTGTGGTGTCAGTGGGGTAAATCAGTGGAAATGGCCCCTTGTTGTGTGGTGTCAGTGGGGTAAATCAGTGGAAATGGCCCCTTGTTGTGTGGTGTCAGTGGGGTAAATCAGTGGAAATGGCCCCTTGTTGTGTGGTGTCAGTGGGGTAAATCAGTGGAAATGGCCCCTTGTTGTGTGGTGTCAGTGGGGTAAATCAGTGTGGTAAAGGACCCCTGGTTGTTTGGTGTCAGTGGGGTAAATCAGTGTGGTAAAGGACCCCTGGTTGTTTGGTGTCAGTGGGGTAAATCAGTGTGGTAAAGGACCCCTGGTTGTGTGGTGTAAGTGGGATAAATCAGTGGAAATGGCCCCTTGTTGTGTGGTGTCAGTGGGGTAAATCAGTGTGGTAAATGGCCCCTGGTTGTGTAGTGTCAGTGGGGTAAATCAGTGTGGTAAAGGACCCCTGGTTGTGTGGTGTAAGTGGGATAAATCAGTGGAAATGGCCCCTGGTTGTGTGATGTCAGTGGGGTAAATCAGTAAAGTAATGTATGGCAGTGTAAATGGGGTAAGTTGAGTGATGTGTAATGTGTGTTATCTCTCCCTGTGTTCCACGTTGTTGCTAGGAGAGATAGTGTAACCTAGATATTTCTGGCCTTTCCTTTGGGGGGGCGGGGGGGGGGGGGGGGGGGGGGCGGGAAGTGGTTTGCTGGTACTGTCACCCTCCTATAGTGTGATGATGGTGATGTCACCATTAAACAGATTAATAAAATCTACTGTTATTGCAGCGGTACTAAGCGGAAGGATGTTAAGATTGTAATATAGCTCAGGCATTAATCAGATTTTAACCAGTTTTAAAGCTTCATGAATAATTAATGACGGCTTTACTTTAAATGGCTTTAATTTAAATTGCTCTGATTACTCATTTTGGCTTTTCATAAATGTCTTTGATTATTTTCTGGGTTGCGTATCATGTCATTTTCTGGAGAAGATGAGGCTTCCTATCCCACTGTGAGTGGCTGCCTGGCCTGCCCTTGGGCCTACAGATTCCTCTGACGCCCGTCACAGTTGTGTGGAAATGATCTGAGGTAATGGGAGGCAGTGAAGTGATGTATTGTGACTGTCGAGAAGGCTCCTTCCTGTATGAGCAGTCCTGCTCGCCTTTTTCAGGCATTGCCAATGTGTTAGGTGTTTGGCGCTGATGTTTTGCTGATGAGGTGTCATGTTTTCCTGGTACCCCACCCTGAGTGAGAGGGGGAGGATGGGATTACTGGCCTGGTCTGCATTTTTGGGAGCCTTAGGTTGTTTTTCCCCTCTGTCCTCGTCCGGCCCCCCACCCCCCTGCCCTGCCCGCTCCACAAACCTGCTCCTTATGCTGACCGGAGATCACACACGTCAGGGCCCTGAGAATGCCGCCTTTCAGCGGCGTGTTTGCCATGACATCACCGTTCACGGGGCGACTGGAGTGACATCATCGGTCTGCCCCGTAGGTACTGGAGCCCGGCGTCTGCTTCGTCTGCTTCGCTCTCAGCCGCTGACTGAGCGCTGAACTCTGAACCGCTTGTGACACGTGGGCCGGGTCCAAATCTAAGGAAATAAACCCGACCGGGGCCAGCTGGAATAGCAGCGTGCCTATGCAAGGCCATTGTTTGCAGAGCTTATGGAGGCCTTTTCCCAGGCGTATCACCATTTCCACAGGGGGGGAGAGCAGTGACTCTGGGCCTGCAGGGGCTTGATCACCAATCAGGTCCAGCCAATCAGTTCTCATCTGCTTCTAGAGAACACGTGAAAGAAAGCAAGTGTCTGATAATTTCTCATGGAGTTTACGATCGTGCTGTAGTAGTTCAGTGCCTTTTATTGTAACTGTTGCCTTTGGGAACAGTGCCAAACTGTCCAGACGTAATACTTAATACATTTACTTTATTTATTCAGTGCTTAATACATTTATTTTATCCATTGATGAATTTGTGTAAGCTGTTTCATGGTGCTGACCTATGTGCAGATAGTCTCTTCATTCAGAAGCCAGTCATGGACGTCATTCTCTTCATTTAGGAGAAGTGAGGTCCCTGCAGCTGTTTCTCCCCGAGCTCTGTCATTAGAGCGGAGCGTCTGTGAGTTCTGCTTTCACAGGCTGTCTGTGAGAGACAGGAAGGAAGGAGAAGTAACGTTAGCGTCTGACAGGACCCCTCTGAGGAGAGCCGGCCGGGCAGCACGCCTGTTCATGGGTGCCATTGTGGCCTGCCCTTCGTCCTCTTAGCTCATCTGAGCCACCCGCGGCGTTCCGTGTGAGGAAGCTGCTCCACGTGGAGGGACAGAAGAGAACGAAAGAAAGAGAAAGGGAGAGGAGAGAGGGAAGGAGAAGGAGGGAAGGCTCTGTCCCCGTGACCCCGCGCGGCGCGTGTTTTTTTTTTGGACCCCCCGTTGAAAGGCGCTCTTGGCTCTGGGCCCCCGCCGTCCCCACATGTACTTATGTGGGCAGGCTGGGATTTTGTGATTAGCTGAGGTCGGGCTCAGGGGGGGGGGAGCCAATCATCCGGAGTCAAGCCGGCATCCAAAACGAAGAAATGGGCAGCGGCTTACCGAACGTAATCTGACCTAAGTGTAGGGGCAGCGCTGAGCGCCGCGCTCTGGAGCCCAGGCGGAAACCACGGTAACGCTAGTAACCATAGTAACAGGCGGACCGGTCGGGGCTGGGCGTGCCATTGTTGCCGTGCTTCGGCGTAACGGCTAATTGCCGCAGAGCAGCTAAGCGACGACGGGCGGCTAATCCCCGCGCTGTCAGTCAGGGTGTCATTCCACCCCGCCATTAGCGTCAGGGATTACGGGGTGATTACGTCTGTCAAAACACGGAGAGGGCCCTGCTGGAGATTCAGGGTCTTTTAAAGTGTGTTTTTTTCTCAGATGGTATCATTTCAGCGCACTGTAACGCAATCTGACACTCAGAATGGGCAAAACATCTGGGACGAGCCAGTCTGGACTGGCGCAGGCTGGTCACGGCCTCTTGAGAGTCCGCCTGTGCTGAACGCCGTAGCAGCGCGTGGCGCTGTGTTGGGGCTGGCTCGCCTCTGCAGCTGGCTCTCTGAGTCATCAGCGATGAGGAAACGCCGCTCTGGTCCGCACCTGTCGAGCGCGGTCAGCCCAGAGTGGAGCTGTCGTTCGGGGGATTTCAGATGACACATTTGGTGTGTGACAAGTGAGTCACTGTGCAGCCCAGCCTGGGCAGTTTGTGTCTACAACACAGCTTCCTGCTGCAATCCTCCTGTGAATCCTGTGTGTGTGTTTGCGTGTCTGTGTGTGTGTGTCTGTGTGTGTCTGTGAATGCGTGGGTGTGTGTTTGTGTGTATTACTGTGAGTTTACTGAATCTTTTGGTATGTAAAATGGTATGTACATTAGTAGTGTATTTTAAGTTTTAAAACTTAGCTAACCATTTGAAAGTTCATGATAGCTCTACAGTTAAGTTTTACCGTCACAGACAACAACAAAGAGCAATGTATGTTGAACTTTTTTTCAGGATTTTGTTTGTGAAACACAATTTGGATGTAATCCCCTTCCGGGGGGGGTCATACCTGCAGTTATGTTTTGCTCATAGCTCATTTCTGCTCTTTGAGGGGGGGTATCTAAGTCTAACCAAATATGTGCAGTGCAGCTCTCTCCCTGTGACCCCTCGGGGGGGGCGGTCATGCCCTCTCCCTCAGCAGGCCCCAGACGGGGCCCTTAACAGGGCGACTACATCACGCCCCAGGCACTCGAGCTGTGTGGCCTGCACGCGTCGCCTCGCTGATGTGATTACATATTAATCGCCTGTTACCGATACCGTGGCAACAAGGACTATCAACACCCCCCCTCCTCCTCCTCCCGCCCCCTGCGCCCCTCTCACCCGTGCTCTTTTACTGAGGCCATAAATTTGGGGCACGGCGTTTCTTTCTCCTGATGTCATGACAGCGGATCTGGGGGTGTTGGGTGCTGTGTCCTTTCGGGGCCTGGGTCCGCACCCTCTGCAGTGCAAACGCACTACCTCACGCCTCACTACCAGAGGCCCGCACACACCTGCTAGCCAGCGAGAGCGAGGCTTCCTGCCTGTAACAGTGAAGCTGTTAAACACTCACAGTTTTAAAGTCAACAGACCTTTATTTTGTGGAGTGGTATGTACGATAATGTCACCTCAGAGTGATGTGAGGCAGTGTGGGGAAAACCGTGAAATTTCCCCCTGACTCCTGAACAGGCGTTCACGTGGGTCTCCTGGGAAATGGAGTCACGGAGGCCCAAAGATGAGCATTGTGCTGTGCTGGATGAGCTCATGGCTGACTCTGATTTATTTAAGGGCCCGGTGCGCCACGCGGGTCGTGTAATCGCATCACACACGTGTCAGCGCTGACCTTTCACTCCGCCGTCCCTGCTCCTGAGGGCCCCTGTCACATGACCCCGCCCCTCCGCAGTGGGCGTGTCCCGGCTCAGGCTCACTGCTCGCACGGCTGTGTGTGCTCATGAACAGGCCTCCCGTGGCACTTTCACAACACAACATGTACAGCAGGCCTCTGCTCCAGCCCGGGCTTCCATCCACACGGTGCCTTCCGCATTCAGTGGACAAGGAAAAAGGTGAACTCTAGTGCAGGGAGAGCATTTGTTTTTCACAACCTAACCCCCCCCCCCCCCAACACACACACACACACCCCATCCTTCACACATCCTTCACATCCTCTCACACCACGACCAGTGTGGTTGCCTGTGAGTTCCCCTCTGAGTTGGCGTGGGTCACAGAGGCTGCTGCGTTTAGCGGTGCGGCGGGTTGGCGGGTTGGCGGGCGGCTGCGTGGGCTCACCGTGCGTTATTAGCGCACAGAGCAGCAGCGGCGGCGCGCTGCAGCTGCCCTCCCCCGGGAGCAGAGGCCGTCGGGGACGGTGACGCGCGCGCCTATTTACGGCTCTGATGGCGCTGCGCCACGCCAGGCGAATAAGAGCACGTGCGCTAGCAAGGCTAGCGAAGCCTGCTAATTAACCGCAGAACCCCCGAGCCCCGGGAATGTCCCGCCCGCACCGCCCTGAGCCCGGGGGTCGCCTTTCACAGCCGCCACAGGCCCGCAGCGGACAAGTGCACACAAACACGCTGCTCTGGCATGACCGCACATAGCTTATAAAGACACCCTGTAACGGTAAACACATACCGGACCGGTGGCCGGGGCTGGGGGAGCTGCAGTGCCCGTGTGTGGCCAGTAGGAGGCCACGGTGGCTCTGACTGCACCGGGTTCAGTCAGACTTCCTGGCGGTTGGTGGTTGGCGGTAATTGAAGGCTTGGAGAGCAGCGGAGGAGTGTTTACAGCGCTGGTACGGAAGGCCTTTGCGTGTCCGAGTGGCCCGTTTTCTCTCTCTTTCCACCTGGAAGCACAAGCGGGCTCGTTTTCACCAGGCCAGTGATTCAGGAGCACGTGAGTGGGATGAGGGCCAGCTGTGCGATGAGCATGAAGGGTTCTCAATGATTGTCTGCAGGCTTAACCTTTGATTTTTGTTTCAAGACCACTAATGAATTGAAAAAGGCGATTTACAAAACCCCAGTAGAGAGTGAGTTTTTAGCGAGTGAGAGAGTGAGCTTCCTGATACGGTCTCCGGTCAGTCTGGTTGTAAAGAGAACTTGAACAACAGCGAATTCCACCCGCTGAGCAGAGAAAGCAAGCTTGGCCTGGCCTGGGGTTCATCCCCGCTCTCCACCCCTGTGTGTAGTCGAGCAGGGTGCTCTCCGCCCCAGTGCGTAGTAAAGCAGTGTGTCCTCCGCTCTGCTGGAGCAGCACACTCTGCGTCCCTGCGCGTAGTGGATCTGCTCTGGCGTGTGACTCTGGGAATCCCTCACACCCGCCCTGCGGGAAAAGCGTCCTGATTCAGAGGGAGCGTGGTCACCCGGCTTTCAGGCCAGAGCCCCCCAGCTGCGGGACACGACCACGCTGAGATGCTCCAGTCCCGCCTCGCCTGCGCTGCACGATTTTGGGAGTCGGGAGCCCCCAGATGGCAATCACAGCGGGGTTAATTGTTCCTTCACGGGGAGGGGGGGGGGGGCTGGGTGTCTGAGCAGTTGTTTGGGGGGTGGGGGGCAGGGTATCTCTCTTTGTCCGAAGGACGGGATCTGTGCCTGCTGTGGACGTCACGGGGTCTTTGAAGAAAGATAAATGAAACGGAGGCAGGAGGCAGATGCAACGTGAGACAAGTGCAGCTGAGAGAGGAGAGGGCTGGGACCGGGTCCCGTTCTGGACCCAGCCCGATTTCGGCACAGCCCTGACCTTTACAGAGCCCCTCCTCAGCAGAGCCAGCCAAAGAAAATAATGATATGTTTACGTTCTGGCATTTAGCTGCCGCTCGAATCCAGAGAGACCGAAGCAAATAAAATTTTTTACACACAATCCTGTTACACAGCTCTTTATTTTTACTGAAGCGATTCAGGTTAAGTACCTTCAAGGATACAATGACAGTGTCCTACTAGGCAACTGAACCAGTAACCTTTAAGCCCAGTTCCCTCAACAGTTAAACAACTGTATAGTCGTTAGTGGTCTGTTAGTTATTCATCGGTGCTTGGCCATTTTTATACGTTATTCATATTTTAATTAATATTCATCTTTTTAATAATCATAATCATAATCTTAAATCACAGTCATAATAGTAATACTAGTAATGCTAGAATGCTTATCAGTCAGCTCTGAGGTAACACACTGGAGAGAATGTATCTAATGGCCTGCTGCAGTTTGACAGATGCAGCCCTGGAGCTGAAAACCACAGAAATAATTTACGCAGAGAAAGAGAGAAATGAGCAGCGGTAAGCCCTGTCTCCTTAAGAGAGCGGGCGGGCGGGCGAGCGAGCAAGCGGGCGCTGGGGCTGCTCTGCCTCTTCTCCACAGGCCTGTGAGCAGGCCCCAAAGGTGGCCGCATATTTGTGTGGTGAGTAAGGAATGCGGTTACATGCCGTACACATTAGCTACGACTGATCCCTGGCTGCCTGTGCGGGAGAGAGAGAGAGAGGGAGAGAGAGAGGGAGAGGGAGGGAGGGAGGGAGGCAGAGAGAGTGCAAGAGTCCACACTCACGGCAAGTGAGCTCATTCACTCGCAGAGAAGCGGAGCAGAGCGGAGCGTCGGAGCATAGAGACAGAGAGAGAGAGAGAGCGAGAAAGCCAGAGGGGGGAGGAGAGAGCGAGTCAGCGAGCGAGCGAGGGAGGGAGTGCAAAAGGGGCGGAGCGTGAGCAGCAGAGAGAGAGAGAGAGAGAAAAGAGAGCGGAGCCTGACAACAATAGGGATCTGCGTTTTTCAGCTGGAGAGTCAGAGAGACACACACGCACAGGAGGAGGGAGCAGAGCCTCTGCAGCACAGCAGCTTTCTCTCAGCGCGTTCTCTCAGCGCGTTTCTGCCACAGCGCGTTCCTGCCACAGCGCGTTCCTGCCACAGCGCGTTCGTCCTGCAGCGCGTTTCTCCTGCAGCGCGTTACTCCTGCAGCGTCGCTCGCTAGCGGACCCAGGGGAATCGGACATTGACGCGCGCGCGTGTTTTAAAGACTTCTTCTCGAGGGCTCGGTTTGCTCGGCTATCGGAGCGCGCTGGTTTGGTGGGGCCCCGGGCAGGCTGGAGTTTGGGGCCGGCGCGCGGACCAGATGCCCGTGGACATGGTGATAGCACCCCCGGGGGACGGCTTCTGGCAGGAGGCGCAGGAGAGCCAGATGAAGCTGAAGATCAGGGTGCGCAGGATGAAGGAGGGGCGGGAGCTCAGAGGTGTGTGACCTGCCGGGGGGGTTGTCAGGGGTGACAGGGGTACAATGGGGGGGGGGTTAATTGTGCAGTTTGCTCTGAGGGTCGTGTTATTGGAGGGTTGTTGTGGGGGGGTCAGGAACATGTTGGGGGGGGGGATTGTGCAGTTTGCTCACAGGGTCATATTGTTGGGGTTGGGGGTAAGTTGTGGGGGGGGGGTCAGGAACATGTTAAGGGGGTAATTGTGCAGTTTGCTCACTAGGTCGTATTGTGGGGGGGGGGGTCGTCAGGAGCATGTTGGGGGGGATAATTGGTGAGCTTACTCTCAGGCTTGTATTGTGGGGGGGGTCTGGAGCATATTGGGGGGGGTAATTGGTGAGTCTGCTCTCTGCTCTCAGGCTTGTATTGTGGGGGGGGGGGGGATCTGGAGCATATTGGGGGGGGGGGGGGGGTAATTGGTGAGTCTGCTCTCAGGGTCGTATTATGGGGGGGTGGGGGGGGGATTGTGGACTTTGCTCATGGCTGGCGGTGTTCGGGCTCCAGAGGAGGGTGCGGGACCTCCCCTGTCAGTTGCCACACGCGATCTGTCAGCGCGCGGGCACTCGGATGGAAACGAGCGGACAAAAGCGCCTCTTTCATTTGGGCTTTCCCTCTCTCTCCCCTCTCCCTCTTCCCCTCCCTCCCTCCCTCCCTCCCTTTCTGTAGCCGTGGGCTTTCTCTGAGTTCCTCTTTTTGTGTCAGAGCAAGGGAAAAACCGACCTCCTCAGTGTGAGAGTGTGTGAGAGTGTTTGCGTGTGTGTGGGTTGTGTGTTTGTATGTGTTTGTAACTGTGTATGTGTGTGCATGTGTGTGTGTGCGTGCATGCGTGTGTGTGTGGGTGTGTGTGCGTGCAAGTGTTTGTATGTGTGTGTGTATATGTGTGTGTGCGCACGTGTGAGTGTTTGTGTATATTTGTGTGTGTGTGTGTGTGTGTGTGTGTGTGTGTGTGTTTGTGTGTGTGTGTGTGTGTGTGTGTGTGTGTGTGTGTTTGTGTGTGTGTGTTTGTGTATGTGTGTTTGTATATGTTTGTGTGTGTGTGTGTGTGAGTGTGTGTGTGTGTGTGTGTGTGTTTGTGTGTGTGTGTTGTGTATGTGTGTTTGTATATGTTTGTGTGTGTGTGTGTGTGTTTGTGTGTGTGTGTGTTTGTGTGTGTGTGTGTGTGTGTGTGTGTGTGTGTGTGTGTGTGTGTGTGTTTGTGTATGTGTTTGTGAGTGTGTGTGTGTGTGTGTGTGTGTGTGTGTGTGTGTGTGTGTTTGTGTGTGTGTGTGTGAGGGTGTTTTCTCTAGTTCTGGGGTCGGTGTAGCAGCGTGGTGGAGAGGGACAGAGCCCTGCTCACTGTGACACACATCCTGTGGGACGGTGCTAAGGGGCTGTGGCTGTGATATACTGCTGTTTGATTCTGCATCACTGCAGGAGTGGAGCAGAGGGGCACCCTGTGAGAGAGAGGTATACACCCAGCCCAGCCCTCCCGTCTCCACCTGTCTCAGGGGCTGTAGCTGAGGAAGCAGGTGGAGAAGCGGGGGAGATTGCTCCACGTTAGGTTCGCTCGGCTCAGCATTGGCATTGTTGTTGTGCATCGGCATTGGTGTTGTGGCTGTGTGTGTGCAGTTTTGGGGAGGGGAGAGTATCGGGGCCGCTGGGCTTGAGAGGAACCCCGCCGTGCCGCCGCCTCGCCAGGCATCCGCACGTCTGCAGAGGAGCGCCCGCGCTCCAGGAGTCAGCCCCTTCGCTCCCCGTCCGTCCTGGAGGGGGGAAAAAAAAAGGTGCTGAGATTTTGACGTGGGTGCGTAAAATTAGCAGCTGCTGTAAGAGCGCGGATCTATTTCCAGACAGCGCCACCCGGGAGTCGAGCTACCTGCCAACAGGACCGCATGAGCCTGCAGGAGGGCGGCCAATCAGATCGCACATGCGGCTGAGGCCTCTCCGTTTCGGGTGCAGTAGGTGTGATTCAGCGTTGGGATGAGGAGCCATATGAGATGCGTGTTCAGTAAGAGGCTGTGGTGTGTGGCTCTGCTGGCTGTGTGTGGTGATGCAGTGGTGTGTGTGTGTGTGTGTGTGTGTGCTGGAACGGCCATGCTAATCAGTGCAGGGGGAGACCGTAATACCCGCCCCTCCCAGCCCAAGGGAGGGGTGCAGGGGTGCAGTGGCAGTCATTCAGCCTGATCAATGGCACAGGGGTCTGGTGGGGGGGGGGGGGGGGGGGGGGGTGAAAACCGTGATTATACACCCCCCCCCCACCACCCCTTCTCTCAAAGGCAGTGTCTGCAGTGGTTTTGAAAGGCTACACATTGGCAAGACTCAGGAAAAAGAGAGAGAGAGAGGCAGAGAAAGGGGGGGGGGGCTCTGTTACTAAACCGGTGATAGCGGGACAGCCCTTGCATCACATGCAAATCCTGGCTGCACATGGGTGGGCGCAAAGAGGAAATGTTTTAAGATCATCCTCTCAGATAGAATTAGATTTGGTGCCCTGAAGTTTTACTAGATTAGTAAATAGATTTAACTTTTCTGCCGTTCAACTGTCAATGACAACAATAGAATAATAGGAATCATAGCAATAGCCTACCATAGTGTACAGGTAGCTTAGCCTAGCATAGCCTAGCCTAGCATAGCTTATCATCACACGTTTTCCTCTCACTTCTGTTCTTCCATGGTGAGATTTCATAGAGGTAGGGTAAGCTGGTGGTGGTGGGTGGGTGTATTGGGCATGCGGGTGGCTGGCAGGGTATGACAGAGGTGCCAGTGTCCCCCCGGGGGAGTGTTGGCGGTGCGGGACGTGCCTGCCGCATTAGCGGGCGTTGATGAAGTGGCGCGGGTGCTGATTGGTCGCTGAGGGAGGGCCGGCCGGAGCGATGTGGTGCATTAATGAGCGTTAGCCCCGCCTCCTCCTGCCGCTACGCCGCCGTGCCTGAACTCCGCCATTCATCCGCTCAACCTCTCTCTCTCTCTCTCTCTCTCTCTCTCTCTCTCTCTCTCTCTCTCTCTCTCTCTCTCTCTCTCTCTCTCTCTCTCTTTTCCCTTTCAATTTTTTTCTGGCAGCGGCGAAAGACTGAGGGGACGCGGAGGGAGGGTTGGAAAGGAAGGAGGGAGGAGGAGGAGGAGTGCAGAACAAGCGATTACATAAGGGCTGGAAAAAAGAGTTCTGCCTTTGGTGGCACAGTGCCCTCTTTTCCAGAGGTACGGGGGGAGGGGGGGGCTCCTAATCCGAGGGACGGGCGCGCTGCTGCAGCACGGCGGGTCTGAGCAGGGCTTCCCCGCGGCGGAAGGTCTCGGGGCTCGCCCCCGCCTGGCAGGGCTCGTTAGACCCGCTCGTTAAAGCCGCTCCGAGGAGCCGCCGCGGCGATGGGCGGGAGTCAGAGCGGCTCACGCGACGCGACCGGAGCTTAGCGATGCGACCGGAGCTTAGCAACGCCACTGGGGTTCGCCGCTCGAAAACACCGGGCTTTCCCTTTCAGACGGGGCAGCGGCACGGCCTCACGCACGCGCACTTTGTCTGGGGCGGCTGCTAACGAGAGGGAGGTGTGTGCGCGCGTGTGTGTGCACGCGCCTGTGCTTGTGTGTGTGTGTGTGTGTTTAGAGGATGTGTGCAGGTGAGGGTGATTCTGTGCACCGATTCTTCCATTGCTAGCCGATGTTTGTTTATAGCGCTTTTTCCTCAGTGTGTGTTTACGAGAGTGTGCAGGGTTGTGTGCGCACGTGCTGGCGTGTGGCTCCGTGCGAGTGTGTGTTTGCGTGTTTGTGTGTCTGCCCGTGCTCTGCTGTTGTGTTTTTCTGGAGTGACTGCGTTTCCCTGCGGAGGGAAGTGGCAGCGCTGTCCTCTCTCGTTTCCATGGCGACGGCGAACGTGGCGCTTACGTGACGCGGCGACTGAGACCCCATTGTCCGGGAGCGGCCGCGCTGCCGGCGGAAGCGCGGAGAGCCCCGAGCTCGGCGGGGCTAATGGGCGCCGTTTCCTGCGCGTAGCGTAAAAAGCTCCATCAATGGCGGCCATTCACTCGCAGTCATCTGCCTCGATTCATTAGAGGGAGTTTCAGTGTGTCCACGGATCCGTGCGCGGAGTGACACTTGCTGCCCTTTATGACGTGGGCCAGGCCGGTAATGGACGACCCCGCTCCCTCAGGCCTCTGTGACGACAGCAGGCCCAGATTTAGTAGCTGCCGTTGGTAATAATTCATGCCCTCGCGGCAGCATGGGTTGAAACGAGGCCTGGACGGCTCTTGTTCTGTATATAGCCACGGCACGGAGCAAACCCAGGAGGCTTGTGGGGGCATTTATATACGATGACTTCATTCCGCAGAGCACAACCCCTCCTTTCTGTCCTCACATATGTGGCTTTCTCCTCCAATTAAAGGGACAGTGTGGTCTTGGGCAAACAGGGATTTTTTCTGACCACAAAAATGTAAGCGCCATTTTTTTTTTATATACATAGGAAAATGTGCTGTTCTCAAGTCGGGTCAAAGAAAATCTAAGAATCTTAGTTTATTTTTGTATATATTTTTTTGTTTGTGGCTTGTCTCTGATGAATGGCTGGGAGACAGGAGGGGCCGGGCTGTCCAGGACCCACCGGGGGAAGGGTATCATTTTCTCAGCCCTCCCCGGGGGCCGCCCCCAGAGGATGTGATATCACCATTAAAGAACGACGGTGGCAGGGAACAGCGGCCCATGCTGTGGCTAATTGAGTGAAAGCCCCAGAAACTCCCCAGGCCGGGATTAACGCTCACATCGGCATGACAACGGACCCTCCCAGGCGATGATGTCACTGGGCCATGCTGCTGAATGGGGGTGACTTTGGGGGGGGGGGGGGGGGGGGGGGGGGGGGGGAGGGTGTGAGCAAGGGAGGGTAGGGAGGCATTGGGGTGGAATAGAGGGGTGGGGGTATGGCTCCATATGGTGGGTGAACTTTGACAGGGCGTCAGCATGTGTTTGTGCTAAGGTAGCGAGCAGCTGCTGAACAGGAGGGCAGAGCTGCAGAAGGACGGCCCCTCTGCCGTGACTGACAGGCGGGACCCTGCCCGCCCGCCTGCCTGTTTGCCTGCGGAGAGATGATGTCATCCCGCCTGGCCGCTGCCATTAATAGATAGAAACAGACAGCCTTTCACTCTCTGCTTAAAGGGCCGGCATGCAAGAAAAGCAGGCAGTTACAGGGGAGCCTGTCCATCCAAAGCCCGTTTCTAGAACCCGTCGCAACGCGTCTGTGGCCCCCGTGGCGACGCGCGTTAACTGGCAGCGCACGCCGCAGGCCGGGCGGTGGAAGCGCGTCAGATCCTCAGCGCTCGCCGCGGTCTGTAGTCCCGCAGACGCCCGGAGCAGCTGACAGTTACCTGTCTGTTCCTCTGAGAGTAGCACGGCCTGCTCGGGGCCTGGGGAGCGAGGCCTTACCATCACTCATGACACAGACTGACTGGTTAATCCACAGGGGCAGTCTCCTCTTTGTCTGATTCACAGGCTCTCTGGAGTCGCTGATGACAGAGTGCGCTGTCTTAAGCCATTACCTCACAGGGCGTTTCTCTGAGCCCAACACCTGCCCCGCCAAACCCATGTCCTCATTACACCCAACCACAGCTGCTATCACACAGTCCCATCTTGACATGATGAGAAGAATCTGTGAGGAATCTGCTAAATGAAAGCATTTATTCCACATTACTATGTGTGTTTCAGCAAGGCTAGGCTAGGCTAGGCCAAATGAAAGCATTTATACCACTTACTGTTTGTGTTTCAGCAAGGCTAGGCTAAACTAAAGCTTTATGCCTTATACTGTATGTGTTTCCGCAAGGCTGAACACTGAGGTGCGCTAGCTTTAATTTGCATGCTGGTTTAACGCTTGAACTGTTGCTGAACTGACGCCTGCAGCAGATGCGCTCTCCGCGGGTGCAGGCCGAAGCCTGGGCAGCGGGTGATACGCGTGCCCCAGTGATGAGGCTCGTATGCTGGAGCCAGCCAAGCCGGGGCGTCTTCTCTCAGATGGGCCAGTAAATTTCGGGTGTGGTGGGGGGGGAGGGGGGTAGGGAAGGCATAGGGGGTGTCTGATGGGGACAGCTGGAGGCAGACAGAAGGGCAGAGGGCAGGGGAGGGGGGGGGGGGCGATGGGGGGGGGGGTGGGGTCAGGCAGGTGCACAGAGCGACACGCTGACTGAACCACGGCGCATAAAATGCCTTTTCTGTTTTTCTGCTTTCTTTATCTTCATTCCTCTTTCTTTCTTTTAGTCCTTCTTTTTATCTCTCTTTCTGCCTCTCTTAGCTCATGCATTCGTATTTGGCCCTCACTGCTCGTGTCTTTCATCCCTGGCTGATTGTATTCACCCGGGCGGCCTGCTCTCTGTTTCTCTGCGGCTCTATTCAGGCCCGGGCCCCGCTCTTTTCTCTGCGTCTCTGGGACGCGCGGCCCGAGGTTGGGCTGTAATCCGCCATGATGTCATCGCTCCAATGGCCTGCCTCACTTGGCAGCGGGGCTAATGTGTCCCAGATCTGAGAGGCTGATGGGAGATTAGGGTCTGAAAGGATCTGATTTGCCTGTGTTTTCCTGGACGTTATCCCTGGAAACCCAGGTCACTTGGTCTTATTTTTTTTTTTTTTTAATTTAGAGAAATTTCAGAACTGATGCGTCGTATTTCATATGTTCTTTGCATTAGCATCTGATATGTGTGCGCGTGCGCGTGTGCGTGCATGTGTGTGAGCATATGTGAGCATGTGTGGGTGTACGTGTGTGACTGTGTGTGATTGTGCGCGAGTGTGTGCGTGCGCGCGTCTGTGTGTGCGCGAGCGTGTGTGTGTGTGGTGTGTGTTTGCACCAGTGTGTGCATGTGTCTGAGTGTTTGTGAATGTGTGTATGCGTGTATGTGTGTACGTGCGTGCCTGTGTGTGCGTGTGCCTGTGCATGGTCGTGTGTGTGTGTGTGTGAGTGTGTGCGCGTGTGTGTGTGCGGGGGGGACTCTGCAGAACTGCTGCACCTGTGTCCTGCCTCATGTTCTCTCCCTGATGCAATTGTCCAGGAGAGGAGATGAGGTCATGCAGGAAACAGACCCAGAGAAACAGCCTGTAACCAGATCCGCTCCCTTTTAAAGGGCCAGCGCTCCCTTTTCACAGCTCCCTGCTGCTTTTCACGTTCATTCTCAAAATGCGCTACTGCAGGGCCAGGTATTTCTGCCGCCACTCTGATCTTAAGGCTCTGGCTGCTCCTGACCGCTGCTCCTAACCGCTGCTCCTGGCCTGAGCGAGAGGGCGGAGTTTAAACTGTGGGCGAATCACATCGGGGCCTGTTGTGTTTCGGACGGCGCGGGCAGGATGTTATCGGCTTAGCGCCGCGCCGCAGTCCTCTGGGGACGGGCGGTGAGGTCCTGCGCAGGTTTGAATCAGCAGGATTTCCCTTTCTGTGGAGAGCGGCGCAGTCCAGTCCAGCGTGTCTGAATCTCTACTCTCACGGGCCCTGCGTTCCCTGAGCTGTTTTTAGCACACATTACACCTGAGAGACGCGCCGCGAACGCTAATCATTTACTGAAGTGCTACAGCACTCTGGCCAGCGTCAGCTGTTTCTAAATGTGCTTTATAAATAAAGTTGGCTGGATTTAATCAGCTGGCTGTGGCTTCAGAGACTTTACTGGCGGTGCCTCTCCTTGTCACACGGTATAATGGTCATCACAGTCTCCCTGAGATTACAAGGTGACAGTTTGTCCTGTTGCAAAAAATGTACTCGCAGTGGGATTTGAAAGGCAGAACTACTTATCAGAAAAAGAAAAAGAAAAAGTCTTCTTGGTTGTGAGCAGGATCTTATTGTTTGTTCGGTGCCTGTTAGACCATGGTTAAAATGTTGAGACACTTGTTTGTGTGTTTGTGTTGAGCGAGGAGGGTTTGTGTTAATGCTCAGTTTAGTGAGTGTTTGTGTGTTAGATCACTAGCGGAGTGTTTGTGTGCTTAGACTGAAGCGTCCCCTCTCCTCAGTAACTGACAGCACGCTGCCTCTGTTTGCTCCACAGGGGGGTTTGCGGCCTTCTCTTCCTGTTTCCCAGGCCTGTGTGAGGGCAAGCCGGCCACCATCCTTCCCATGAGCCTCTCCCAGCCCTGCCTGCCCGTGGCCAACGTGGGCCCCACCCGCATCCTGCCCCACCTCTACCTGGGCTCCCAGAAGGACGTGCTGAACAAGGTGAGAGCGCGGACGATGCCCCGGCCGCAGCTGCGCAGACTGCGCAGGAGTCAGTCTAGGCTGCCGCAGCGTAGACAGCGCAGGAGTCAGTCCAGGCTACTTAAACTGCGCAGATTGCGCAGGAGTCAGTCCAGGCTACTTAAACTGCGCAGACTGCGCAGGAGTCAATCCAGGCTACTTAAACTGCGCAGATTGCGCAGGAGTCAGTCCAGGCTGCAGCTATGTAGACTGCGCTTGGCAGTACTCCATATTAAAACAGAGGAACCAAACTGACGCAGTTGCTGATTCAGCTTTTACACTGACGCACCCAAAGGCTCTGCTCTCCCTTCTCAGCGCTGTGTTTTACGCCCCCCTAGTGTGTCCCTCGTCCTCCTGAGCTTTCTGGGACAGGAGAGGTTGCGGTTTCTGCAAAGTGCCCTGCACATCTGAGCTTCTGGCAAAAGTGTAATTACTGGCCTTACGGGTGCTGGTGTGGAAAAAGTGACTGCATCCATTCGGTAGGGATGATCTGGAAGCTCTTAAAACAAGGCATCACCGGTGGAGGCAGCAGGCAAACCACCAGACGCTGGCTCGAGCCAGAGAGGCTGTTTTTCCTCCCTCTCTCTCTCTCTCCCCCCGTTTCCCCTCTCCTCTCCTCTCCTTGTGTGGCACCGTATTAATTGTGCTTTTTGGACTCTGCCCAGCCATTGTTACTGAATTAGACCAATATTGCTTCCTAACACATTTTTACCGAGCCGGGTGGAACGGGGCACGTGGGTGTTCTCCCAGGTGTCGACGTGTTAATGGCACAGCGTTGCTTTTCTTCTGAAACCAAACCGGGGGGGCGGGGGGGGGCATTACGGTGTATTTATCCAGCGTGAGGCTGCGCCGTGCCTGCCAGGTGAGCAGGATGCTCAGGAGGGCTCGTTCCCGGTTTTCGGCGGGTGCCTCTCTGCCTGCGTCGGCGCACCCGGCGGCTGGCAGGTAGAGACGCCGCGAGCGCGCGCGGAATTCGGCGAGATCACCGGGGGAGCATAGCGCGCATACCGCGGCGGGGGCGGCGCCTTTGATCTGAGGCCGCTCGGAATGCCAGCCCCGTTAAGGTGACAACAGGCTGCCGCGTTAAGCATTTTATCGCCGTGTCATCGCAACCCGCCACCCCCCCCCCCCCCCCCCCCCCCCCCCCCCCCCCCCCCCCCCCCCCCGAACAAATACCTGGGGGCCGACCTGGATCAGATAAGCCCCACGCCGTCTCCCCTTGCGTCGCGTTCATCGCCTCTGAACGCTGGGGTGGTCCTCACAGCCTGACTGGGGGCTGTGCCTGTTTCAAAATAAAAGTGTCTGCAGTTCGTCTCCGTGTTGTTTCCAGTGGTAACAGTGCGCATGGAGAGCTCTTTAACAGTCTAATGAGGGATTTGGTAACGGTTTACACATTTCTAAAGGGTTTAACACAGTGAACTGCAGTCCAGTTTTCAGGTTGAGTTTCAGGTTAGGATAGACGTTTTGGGCTGAACAAGGGCACACAGATGAATCGTACATGTCGCGCTGACGTACTGAAGTGTTTATTTAACGCAGATAATTGCGTGGAACAGCGCGCCAGGTCATGTAGCAGGCCAGATACCCTGGGGGTGGTCAAGCCCAGGCTTGACGCAGCGCTTGATGCACTCTTGACAGCAGCTAAAGCAGCTTGCCCGATGACCCGCTCTCGTCATCAGGCATTCTCACGTTCTCACACAAGGACTCTGACTCATTACGTTCCTCTCTCTCTCTCTCTCTCTCTCTCCCTCCCTCTCTCTCTCTCTGGAACCCAGGACCTGATGGCGCAGAGCGGCATCACCTACGTGCTGAACGCCAGCAACACCTGCCCCAAGCCCGACTTCATCTGCGAGAGCCACTTCATGCGCATTCCCGTCAACGACAACTACTGCGAGAAGCTGCTGCCCTGGCTGGAGAAGACCAACGACTTCATCGGTGAGGAGGCGCGCGTTAGCCACGCCCCAGAGGGCCGCTTAGCCGGCTCCTGTGTGGCCGTTCTGTAGACCACAGTGGAGATTTGACCTTAGGAGGTCAAAGCGAGCCGTTGGTCCTGCTTGTCCTTTGTGTCAGGACGTGTGTTCCTGCATGCTAACGCTCTGTACCCCTCCCTTCCAGACAAGGCCAAGGTGTCGAACTGCCGAGTCATCGTGCACTGCCTGGCGGGAATATCGCGCTCGGCCACCATCGCCATCGCTTACATCATGAAGACCATGGGCCTGTCGTCAGACGACGCCTACAGGTGAGCAATGACGACCAATGAGCTTCGGTCGTACATTCAGCTGAGACGAATGATTTAAGATGCATATGGTCGTATTGCCAGTGTCATTTAAAAACTCGCATTTGTCCAATTACTGTAATGCTGTGTTGATAAGTCCGTAAGGCTTTTGCATGACATTGATAACATTTTTAATTTACATTTAGCTCAGAAGTTTCAACTTCCTGTATTTGAAGTTACTCATGCAAAAGCTGCCTTTTCTAAGTAAGTAGAGGATATCAGTTAGCAATGAAGCCAGCTAGCGATCACCTCTGTATGAATTGCCAAGGCCTGACGTGCCAGTTGAAGAAGCAGCGGTTCTGAGACTCGTGTGTGTCTCTCCCCAGGTTTGTGAAGGACCGCCGACCCTCCATTTCTCCCAACTTCAACTTCCTGGGCCAGCTGCTGGAGTTTGAGAAGGGCCTGCGTCTGAGGAAGGCCCTGTCTGCGGGGGGCGGGGCGAGGCCCCCGACCGAGTGGCACGAGGAGGAGGAGGCGGAGCCTAAGGCCCAGGATACCAGCACCAGCCCCGCCCAGGGAAGCGGCCACGCCCTGCGGGACCCGGAGGTACAGGAGGCGGAGCTAAAGCCGGCCTCGCCCACGTCGCTGCAGCAGGGCCTCAGCGGCCTGCACCTGTCCGCCGAGCGCATCCAGGACACCAACCGGCTCAAGCGCTCCTTCTCCCTGGACATCCGCTCGGCCTACGCCCCCGCCGGCTGCCCCCTGGCCCCGCCCGCCCTGGCCGTCACCCCCGCCGACCAGGACTCGGAGGACGTGCCCAAGCTGTGCAAGCTGGACAGCCCGGAGGCCTGGCAGCGCCCCCCGGCGGGAGAGAGCCCGTGCCTGGCGGAGTCGCCCGGCTCGCTGGGGGAGACGCGAGCGCGGCAGCGGCGGAAAGGGAAGCCCGCGGGCAGCGCGGGCAGCTCCCCCACCCACCCGCTCGGCCTCAGCCTGGGCCGCGGGGGCACCGGGGGCGGGGACGGGGGCGGGGTCATGCGCAAGAGCCCCAGCCTGGACGATAACCTGAAGGCCTCTCTCCTGCTGGCGCTGCCCGGCGTGGGCGTGGGCGTGGGCACGGGCGCCGTCTGGACCAAGCACAGGGACCCGGCGCAGGCCTCCACCCCCGGCACGCCCACGGGGGAGGCGCCCTGGTTCTTCGGCGTGGACCCGTCCCCCGGCGGCGGGGGGGGCGGTGCGCTTCGGGTCCGGCCCCGCCTACGTGGCGTTCGGCTGCGGCGGGCGGGCGGGCGGCCGCGAGGGCGTGCGGCTGCGGGAGAAGCCCCAGGAGCGGCGGGACGGGCGGGGCAGCTGGCACGAGGACGCGCCCGGCGGGGGCGGGGCCGCCGATAAACAGTTCAACCGGCGCAGCTGCCAGATGGAGTTCGAGGAGGGCATGTCGGAGTCGCGCTCCCGCGAGGAGCTGGGCAAGATCGGCAAGCAGTCCAGCTTCTCCGGCAGCATGGAGATCATCGAGGTGTCCTGACGCTCCGGCCCACTCCGGGGAGGGTGGGCGGGGTCTGGGTGGGAAGGAGGAGGAGCTCGTTTCCTGTGCGTCTCCAGCGCGGTGACCCGCAGAAAGAGCGAAGCGGACTCGTGGGACGGCTCTGGCTGCGAAACGATGCACGGCGAGAGCGCCCCCATCAGGAAGCGCGCTGCGTTGCGGTTTGAGTTTCGGTGGCGCGGTTCCGTCAGCTTCCTGTCATGTGGCGGTGTGACGGACTCGGCCGCCCGGGGCCTGATGTGACTCTGACTCTGCCCTGCCCTCAGTGATGATACGTTCTGGTACTGAACAGATGCAATATTCTTAGTGAGGGAATCTCTACTCCCTTTATCCTCGCGTACATGAACTATGAAAGAGACATGCTGAACCACAGCACCCAACGCAATGGACACAGAGACTGCACATGAGTTCCGAATGAGCAAATGTGACTGTTTTACCCACAGTGCACCTCCCAGTGTTAACGATGTCACGCCTGTGTGAGGTTCCAGATGCTGCAGATGTGCTCTGTGACGGGCGCTGCGTTGTTCTCAAGGTTTCTCCGACTCGAAGCGCGCACTGAGCATGCTCAGAACCGCTGACTGTCAAACAGACTGAAGGACAGACACACAGGCTGCGTCCAAACAGCACTAAGCTTTATATGTACGTGCATTAAGAATTTTACTGCAATTTCAAATGTTTTTCTCCATTATATTTTTAATTTATTTTATCTGTTCATTCTGGCAATGAGAAATAATATAAATGTTTGTGGATTTCTTTTTAGTTTTACTGTATGGTATTTATAAAACACAAACATGCACACACGTGATACACAACGGCAAGCAATACAAGGTGTTTCTCTCCTGTTTTCATTTTTCCTCTTCTTCGCCTATAAATATGTTCATCTGACAGTTGGTGCACCTTCCTCCTGGTTTTTAAAAACAAAGTGAATCCACCGCTCACAGATGTTCCCAAAGCCTGACGCGAGCTAGCGCACCCCCATGGTACAGCTGCTTCCTCCAGCCCCTCGTTAGCCTAAATGATTTCCCAAATGCAGGTTTTAACCGTGCATCTCTGCCCTTCTAGAATTTTCTGCTGAGCGTTGTTCAACTAAAGAAGCAGAGATGACAAAAATGCTACGATACCATTATTTTGTATTGTGTTTACAGCTTTTGAGACAATGGGGAGAGATCACAGGGATTTGGGATTGTTCTCACTCTTTAATTTGAATCCCTGTGTTTTTATTAACTTTAAGCTCAACAGGGTGAAACGGTAGGAGTCACAAAGCAAGCACTTCCTTGGGTTATGCATGGTTATTAGTGTAGTGTTGAGGTAGTGGTGTATTGATATACTGTAGGGGTGCCAGACCAGAAGTAAACTAGCCATGTAAACGAATGCAGTCATTAGTTCCGATTGGGCACCGACGTGTTGACACGTCACAGGCTTTTCAAAGAGCTTAGGGGCGATCTCAGGTACAAGGGGTGTACACAGTTCAGTCCGAAAGCTGTGACCATAGACGCTCATTTACACAGCGGGAACTGAGACCTTGTTTCTGAGACTCCAGGACTAAAAGGAATATGGCATTAAAACTGGGAAAAGAAATCTGGGTACATCTCTCTGCAGTACTTACATCATATTCCTTCCCACAATGCCTTGCCCTGTGTGAGCCACTGGAGAGGCAAAGTAAGCTCCCTTACACCATGCACCCTACACTGCACCTCCCAGGAACAGAAGCTACAGTGAAGTTTGGTGATCTCAGGGGATCTTCAGTGAGCCAAGCCCATTGCTGGGTAATCTGAACACATTAGCACAACATAGGTCCCGCTGTCCCTTTCTCTCGCTCTCTTTCGCATCCTCTTCCTCTCAGAAGGAATAAAAAAATCACGAGGAAATGTTTGTTTGCGCAAACATGAGTGGTAATTGAGCACCTTGCGGTGGCCACATTTTAACTTTTACTTTGGTAGCTCTTCTCCATTGTGACCTTCGACCCCTTTGTGCTACTGTAAATTCAGACCTGGATTGACTGTGTTTTCTTTTCTGTGTGAGACTTTTCTCTTTCCTCTGAATATTTTTAAAATATTGTTATTATTTAAAACCTATGTAATGACAAGATGCAGGCTGTCCTGATGATTATAGTTGATGTTATTGATGTTCATTATTATTATTATTATTATTATTATTATTATTCATAATAATAATATCTTGTACATAGCAACGTATATAAAAATGGATGAATCTAGAAACTTTTTAAAAGGAAATTCAGATACCTTAGGCTGCTTGATGCAAAATACCTCAGGTTCATTTGAAAGGCTTTTTTTCTCCCCCTTGTACTTGTTTTGTGAAAATGAAAACAGCAAATATAAGCAAAAAAAAAAAAAAAGACTTCCTCTCTGTTGAATTTTTACCTTTAAACATGTCTGACTACATTTAAAAAGAACATTTTTAAGAAAGCATACCGTTTTTTTTAGTGTACTAGTTACTATTTAAGGTAGCCAACTGAGCATGTCATAACACTTACGCGTTGTTAAAAGCATGAAGGTATGGTCAATGACAGCACGTTCAGATTTGTTGTTTGCTGTAGTTTCTCAGTGCTGGCCCGTAACAGCACAGATTCTGTGTTGTCCTGCCAGTGTCACTTAGCTGTGATTTTTCATACCTCAGGCTTACACACTGAACCAGTGAAGGGAAGCCAATGAACCACAAGCTGTGGAACCGAAAGACATTTCAGGATTTCAGTGTGAAATGTGTGCCCTTAAGGGTCAGCGGAGTGGACCTAGTGCACATTCAGACAGCAGGAAAACGAGAAGGGCTCTGAGACTATTGTTAATCTTCTGAAAGATTAATCCGTGATAATTTCACAGAATTCTTGGAGACTATTGTTAATCTTCTAAAAGATTAATCATTGAGAATAAAGTGGAATTAGAGAGGTGTTTACCCCAGAACAGTACACAACATCATGCCTCTCCTAGTCATGGTCAGGGACATGGTATATTTGTGGTGTACAGAACACACATGCATGCACATGCACACGCAAAAACACGTACACCCACACACACACATTGTTAATTAGTCTTTTGACACCTTTTCATAAAGGATCCTTGTGCCTCTCATAGTCTATTACTGGGATAGACTCCACAGTTTTCTTTTTACTTTCAAACACACGTGTTTTTCACAAACACAGTTTGGCGAGTTAATTTCAGTAGCCGTACTTCACAAACTGTGAAGAAAAAAAACCCTCTTCCATTTATCTGTAAATCAATGTTAAGGACCAATATCGAATGAATCCAGCCCTACTGTATGTGTCCCATGACAAGTCCCCTGTATAGAATCTCTGCATTGTTGCCAGCATTGTCCTTAAGCAAGGCTAATCCTGACAGAGGACAGGGCATCGCCTGTTACACAACACATAAGGAGAAGTACCCCCCCCCCCCCCCCCCCCCCCACCTTCCACCTTCAACATGCTGTTCTCAGGAGTCCTGCAGGGCAGAGTTGGGAGGGGTATGAATCTCAGCAGGAGGAACCCGTCGTATTACACAAACAAAGACTGACCAGCTTTAACCCGGTCGCTCAATTTTCACTGCGGAGAGCAATGCCTTTTCATTTAATTCATTTTAGTCAATGATTTGCAGGGTTTTATTTTAAGGGATTCGCGAAACCTTGTGAAGCATGATCACCTCATAATTCGAATAGGTGATCAGATCCTTATTTCCTTGTGCTGTTGGGGGATTCCCATTGCTCCGGCATAATGCCGTTGATATTCTTACTTGCCGGTTTTTGCCCTCGAAAACAATAGATGTTTGTCTCTATTTCCTTGTTCCTCTTGTTTATAGTCCGGCAGTTAATTCCTCTGTGTCCTTTCTGCTAACCTAACTGGCCCAGGATCAATTTCCTCAACCCAAAACATACCCTTGAGAATTATATGAAAAAAATCATCTTTGTTCAGACTTGAGGATACGAACATATGTAGGACTTTATTGGTGAGGGATGACGAGCGTACACTGAGCAAGATTTGTTAAACAAAGGGATGTTTGCCTCCTCAAAATGGATGGTAAAGATGCGGTTGGTAAAATGCGTTTCAATTCAGTCTTCATATTCATCACACCATTAAACTCCTAAGGCTTTCTGTTTTATATTTGATCTTGTTGCACATTGGGCATTTACGGTAGTTGTTCAACGGTCGGTAAAAAGATGGCATCTATGGACTTCTTGCCACAAACTTAACTTATTGATTTGATCTTGCACTTTAAAAACATACATTTTGAAACAATGCGACTTCAAATTGCGATAAAAATGCAGGCTACAATTAAAGATAAAGTCTGTCTTCACCATGTGTGTCTCTGGGACAGAATAAACTTAGTGTACACGGCAGCTCATAAGTCTTGCTTTCAAACATTAACGGCATAAATACCGTCTTCCCCAAATACAATCTCGAAGATTTTACGAATCACAGAACCACGTATGAAGGAAGCCCATTCCTGTGAATTTAAATTCAGCTGCTCCGGCACGTAGTGCCATAAACCTCGGCCCTTTTCGCATTCAGTCCCGTATCGGGCCCATTAAGATAGCATTGTGCACTGCAGAATGGCTTTTGTGAGTGGCCTCAGGGGAATTCATCGCACGTAGAACCGCAAAACGCGCTGTCGTCACATTAGCGTCGGCATGTTCACATTCTTTCTTTTTAGTCATTAGTGAAGACCCGCGGGCCGTGCGGGTGTTCCACTTGATCGTCTATTCCGCATCATTCGTTCACCCCTGATATTGGTCACGGACGATGAGAACCCCGGAGCTAGCCGCCTTATTGAGATGCGAATGCATGTGGACCGCGGTGGAGTCGTGTGAGGGTGTGCGTGCGAGCGAGCGTGCGTCTTTCTGGGTGTTTGCGTGCGTGCATGCGTGTCAGGCTTTGTGGTGCCTGGTCGTGGATAGGTCAGTCACGCTACACGGAACGAGGAAGAATGAATGAGCAGGACCCAAGGCAGTACTGAATGGCTTTCTCTTAAAAGCAGGAGGCAGGCTGTTATTTAAGGGAAGCCTTTATCATGGCAGTCGAATGTAGAGGATCAGAATGGCTCAGGCTGCTGTAGAAGCTATAGGCTGCAGGCTCAGGGTGACCTTGCTGCAGATTAAAACCTACTCCTGTCTGCTAATGCATCTTAGGTCTGGGTAGCCTACTGTGCAGAATTTGTTTAAACTCCTGTTTGTCCACAATCAATAACGCACCCGCCCCCTCTGTGGAACTCCTAGATCAGATGGTGCAACAGCATTAAATATTTTTAATGACTGCTTAAGTACAAATTTGCTGACCTCCCCTTCAACAGCACTCATTTATTTCAGGTATGTTGGGTAATACTTTTTTGATTTAGTAATATCATATATATTTTTTAATGATGTTGGATATGAACATGATTCATCACAGAATCTACAGTCAAGCTAATATACTGAAAAGCTAAAGAACTCAGATCTCCATATAGGTTGCATGTGCGTTCTGTGCCAGCAGTTATTAGTCTTAGAGTCTGAGAATGCATGTGTGTTTGATTACTTGATGTGGTTATCTTGTGTATGTGCGTGTGAATATGTGAGATAGATGTGCATGTGCATTTGGGGGGGGGGGGGGGGGGGGGGGGGTAATGTGGAAGTAGAGCTGTTAGCAGGCTTAATGCCTAAAACAGGCCTAATACACGGAAAGTTACATAACTAAAGCTCTGCTTACACTAGCCAGAGTACAAGTATAACATGATTTCTTGCTTTACCCCTTTCCCCACATGAAGGTCATCATTACAGTTGCTCTGGCCTCCGCCCACTTCTCTTTTTTACCTCAGAAAGCAAATGAAAATCTTAAAACAGCCTACAATTTTATGGCAGTGGAGTTACACATTAAAATGGAGTTAATTCTCTGTGTTTATTACTGCAACTGCCTGGCGGCTGTTCATCAATCAGTCCGAACAAAACAAAGCTTCTCTCCGATGTTTCTTCCACTCTCATCACTGAATTTATAATCTATTTGATGATATTGCGTGCTTCGTCTGGTAATGACTGTTGTGGTTCTTCTTGTTTAACTGATGATGATATTAAGATGTGCTAGCAAGTCTGTGTGATTAATACTGTTTATGCAATGCTTGGAGTGCAGGGACCTGCATTTGGTAATTTGATGCTGCCATCTACTGTTAGCTCTTGAAACAATTCCTTGATAATGTTTCGTAACACAAGCTTATCCTCATTCTTTAAGACATTTGTTTTAAGTTGAGTTTCATATTAACATGTATGTTTTAATGTAATTTAATTTATTAATGACTGTGCATAAAATAGAATGCAATTTACAGATTATGTTGTCTATACTGTCTGTCAAATAAAATAAATAAATTGCGTAAAAAGTCCAATCCAAATTTTATAAATAGAAATATCACAGAAAGGATGTTTAAATGGGAAGTGATCTTTTCATGAACTGGCTGTCCTTAAACAGACTTTGATCTAAACTGAAGAGTTTTATGTTTCTTAAGAAGCCTGTAATTGATTCACCATGGTAGTGCAGTGACTAGCACTGTCATCTGACAGCAAGAAGGGGGCCTTTCTGTGTGGGGTTTGCATGTTCTCCCTGTGTACTTGTGGGTTTCTGCCGGGTACAGTCCAAAACATGCAGGAGGGTGATTGGAGACTCTAAATTACCCATAGGTATGAATGTGTGAGTGACAGGTGTGTGGGCCCTGTGATGGATCGGCAAACTGTCCCGGTTGCATTCCTGCTTCTTGCCCACTGAATGCCGAGATAGGCTGAATGCTGGCACAGGCTGGGAGAGGTTTAAGAAAATTAGTGGATGGACGGATAGTTGGTTCCCATTCTCTCATTCATAAAACAATGCCAAAATAATGCAAATTAAAATACGAGTGACATCTTTACTGCCAACAAAACTGAATAAAATGCAAAACTCTAAACTTGCAATGCACACATTGTACTGGAAATCTGAGGGGAGACCATGATGCAATGTTTACCCAGGAAAGAGGCGAAGGAGAAACAGCAAGCGGCAGAGAATAAAGGACAGAGTGCTGACAATGGCAGGTGATTTGCTGACGGTGGAGCCGTGGTAAATCGAAGCCTTCCCGAGACAGGATGTCTGTGAGCGCGTATCCAATAACCTCTCATATGCAGCTCTACGAGTGCGCGGGGTTCGCATTAGGATCGTTCCGGGCTAATGCGCGATATTCCGCAATGTTCCGCGGCATTCTGCGCCATTAATTTTCATGACATTTACTGTGGCATCTCACATTTACATACATTGCATTGCATTTATTTATTTTGCAGAAGCTTTTAGCCAGAGTGACATCCATGGCCATTAATGCAAACAACACAGAGCCCAAACAACTGGAATAACAAGAAGTACCACGACAGAAGACACAATCACGCTATAGATCTTTTTTTTAAAGTATGATTAAATGCAGCTACTAGAGGACTGACATCACTGAAGGGCACCCCCCCCCCCCCCCACTGTGTGACATAAGTAAGATAGCAGACATGACTAATGTGCATAAAATGCATTTCTTCATTTAATTTGTCTCTTTCTCTCTCGCACACACACGAACACACACACTCTCAAACTCACAAATGCACACACAATCATACTTGCAGACATACACACAGAAACACTCAAAACACATACATAAACACTCACATTATCACACACCTGTACACTGAAAGACACAAATGAACAGTCACCCTCACACACATACAGAAAGATATCCAGCCAAACAGAATTATGTAGAGATTTCCTGCTAAAGTTCAAGTGACAAAGCTTAAAACCTCATTTGTGAGCAGACACACAAGTGGTTGTTCTGCTTTTTGCGTTCTTCAATAAAAGCAAAGATCAAGAGCTTCGGTAAGCTTGCATTTATTATTTATACAGCAGTAATGTGAGCTGTCTCTGTTTTAATGTCCTCTAATGGTATCATGAATAACAACCATCAGGTATGAATAAATGATGTGACTTAAACTAACTTCAATCCTTCATTCTGACGAAGCCAGCCTGCACACCAGAGCACAGCATGTTGCTTGTGCCCGTAACAGAGGTGAAAGGGCTCATGGAAAACTCTTTAATGTGGAACATCTGACTTCACACAACATGAACGGCAAAAAAAACAGTTGGTTACATTTCACAATCACAGATTCATCGGTTGGTATATTAATAAAATCTATTTTTGTAAATCCCTTAACCTCCTGAATCCCCAGGCACTCATTCAGAGAGCAGCAGAAGTGAGTTTAAGAGAGGGCAGAGGAAGTGAGTGAGGGCTTGGGGGGAGGGGGGGGGGGAGGGCAAATGGGAACAGTAAATGGAGAGGTCAGGCTCTTCAAGTGAAACTGAGCCCCGTGGCGATGAGGTCATCGCTCAGAAATAACCGTGCTGGCCCGGAGTGCTGCTGCCGATGCAGATGTGTTTGTATTGATTAGTGTCTCTGTATCAGTAACAGGATGGGTTTCAGGAAGTGACCTTGTCTGGCCCAGATAACAGCCCCACAGCGCGGGCTGGAGGCTGGGCTTGGGCACTCTGCGGTCGCCAGAGAGGCACCAGCTCCGATGAGTCAGGTTCCTCCAGTTAACTGCAGATGCACGCACGCGCACACACACACTCATTCACACAGACACACACACACACCCTGGGACCCATGCAAAAACACATTCATCTTTTCAATTTACACATACATATGCACACACACAACTTTCTCTCAGAAAAACACATACTCAGACACACAAAGACAATCTCACTCATGCAAACCAAATATATTACATTACATTTATTTGGCAGGTGCTTTTCTCCAAAGCGACGTACAATAAGTGCATACCGAAGATCACTGGAACAGCTGCAAAACACAGGTCCGAAAAGGTACACAAATACGCATTCACATGTACACTCGACCACCTATCAGAATTTAATTGAACCAGTATGCAGTAATTTATTGTCAATAATAATAATAATAATAATAATATGTTATTGTTATTATTTTAAATGCATTTTACAAATGGTAGAGTCATTATGTTACAGTAATTACTTTTACTAATCATACAATTACATGCACTATTCAAAATACTAAACATGACTAACAGTGGTACTTAAGTTATCTTTTATATCCTGGCAGTACTCAGTATGCGTGGTTGAGAAAGTCGCTTCACCCTGATGCTAACAGAACACACCTGCAGGACCCTGTCCTTCAATGCCTCACCAGGTCACAGCACTGCGCCTACGACATGCCGGACCTCAATACATCAGCCTGCCACAAAATGGCAGCAGGTGGCATGTGGTGAATAAATAGGACCTGCAATCACTCTTCAGCACAGTGAAGTTACCTCACCCTGCTGTCACTTTCATCTCTAAGAACAAATACTATGCTCACTGTCATCACCTTAAATCTATTTAGAGCTCTGCATGGAGCCAACGCTGAACTGCTTTCTCTAGAACCTTCTTTTGATCAGTTACTTTAAAAAGCACCAGGAAGATATCTGCATATTTTCTGTTGAACAAAGGGAGAAATAGCTGTACAGTCAGAACATGAAAATGGAAAAACCAGCAGTAGGCAACAGGTGCATGCAGATGATTGACTATTCGGGTTGAAGGAAAGTTTGCAGTCAGCATGCTGGTTTTAAAAAGACCAAAGTCAAGACTTGCTTTTATTGTCATTTCTTTGGCAACATTAGATTGATGAGGTGAATAAAGTGCCCACTGTTGCTAAAAATGACAGCAGCAAATATTTCTGCAAAAATAGCAAACAATCCTGAGAGGGTTGCAACTGAGAGGAAAAAATCTATTAGAAGCTATATGACAAAACAAAAGGTTTACTTTCAACATTTACCAGTATTATTAAATAAAACATGCACATGAGACATTGTATGTGTTGCCAACGTTCAGTTGTAGATAAAGGACAGGCAAAAATACACTGAAATGCATTCTGATACATTCTGATGCAAGAAACTTCCAAAATAAATGCATCCAAGAACTCAAAAATCGAAAAAGGCATGGTTTCCTTTGATGTTGACATGGATGGAAAACCACACAGAAGAGGCCAGCATTACATGTGAAATACATGTATATAGATGGATATTTCAAACGCACATAAACTTTGAAATGCTTCCCATAGGAACCCAGTTAAAGTTTGACTGATTCTGAGGAATATTTCCTCAAGACATATACTTGAGATACTTCATTCGGCAATGTACAGTGCCCCCTGGTGTACAGCTGGGATATGACATGCTCTCTGAAGAATTTCAACCCTGCTGTTACAGCATTAACCACTCCCCTTAGAATGCTGATTGGAGCTGAGACAGGAGGCAAAGGCACTTTAAGCACGCTCCCCTTTTTCCAAGACGTCACCTTTGACGTTCTCTGGCCCGACTGCAAGGAAGTATTATTTATAGAATCATAAAAAAGGCCACTTACAGCCTCCCGAAAATGAACCTTCTGTAACAAAAAGGCATTGGCATATTAAAAAAGTTTTTGCTCATTTCTCTCTGATTAGAGTCCTGGTAAACATGACCTGAGGTACTTTTTCATCCCTCAGCCACCAGACCAAGGGTAGTTCACTGGCCCCTAATTTAAACCCCAATAGATTTGTGCAAGATAATATACCTGGTCTTGGCTCAGTATTGTAGGCCCTATTTTACCTCTGGAGTGTATATAACAAGTGAGTTCTCACAGGAAGCCCTGATGACTGATGCTGGGACATGAAAGTGTTTTAGCCATGAGTTCTACAAACAGGGTTTTGCATGTCCATACAGTACGTTTAATTTGCCTTGGTTTACGTTTCACAGCTGAAAAACAAAATAAATCATTAAAACTGTGTTGTCAGTGAATCCCAACTAATTAATGTAATAATAATAATAATAATAATAATAATAATAATAATAATAATAAAAGTTATTATTATTGTTATTGTTGTTGTCACTGTAATAATAATATTAACTATTATTATTGTTCATAATAATATTGCTGTTGTTGTTATTATTATTGTTGTTGTTGGTGGTGGTATGGCTGTTGTTGCTATCTTAAAAAAACTTTTTTCCGAAATGTTTTTGTTCTTTTTGAAGATTACTGTCAACCATTTGTAAAGCTTATCCCTCCATGAAATTACATTTTCGTGAAACGTAACAACTACATATCCCAGAGACATTTCCGGCTCGGGTCGCTCGGACAGAACACGTTCCGGGGAACGAAGGAGGGGCGTCCGACCTGTGTTTACTTCCGGATTTCCTGTATGTGGCACAGCCTGGGTCGCAGGCGACGAGAGCGAAGCAGCTCAGTAGCCGATGCAGAGGTTTATGACCGTGGGCAGACGAACAGTACCCCAACAACTCACTCCCTGTGTGTCCTGTGATCTGCAGAACGAGGACACGCAATAGATTAGCAGACGTTCAGCTTAAGTAAAGTTAACCGTGTAGAACATAAACAGTTTCTTGCTCTCCCCCGTGTTGCCTAACCTCAAAGTCAATGCAGCCCCGATTCCTTCGTTCTCAAGAGCAGCTCCGCCGGTCCTGCTGTTTCTATTCATGCTCTTGAGCAGAGCCAAGCCTCAGATCAAGAAAATTCCCTGCAAGCTGAGTTTGGAAGACAGGGAGAGCGACCTGCAGAGAGTAGTTTTCTGAAGTACTGGGGCACCCGGATACAGTGAGGGGACACCTCCAGTTTTCGGTGGATTTATCCTTTCAGCAACCATGGATTGGTTAATGGGGTGAGTAACGTTACTGTAACTGTTATATAGAGTGCACACTCTTCATATTTTAGCACGATCATTTCCCGCAAGAGTGTCTTTTGCGTGACAAATTGACATTCACGGTCGACACTCAAACAACGAAATGCAATGTTCTTAGCTATCCATCGACGTCACCTCATCATGTCATGCGATTGCTGCTAGCCAGCTAGCCAACGTTACTTCGCTTGGTCCTTCTTTCAACTCCAGAGACAATTTCATTCAGATCATTTGAGCAACCCCTGGTCCTGTTACACACAAATTGCTAAGACTGAGGTCGTGAAAATGTATATTTTATAAAACATCGTCACGCGGGCTAGCGAGCTAATTATAGTTTATTCATAGCTAGGGCAGACGGATCAGGCTTAGAGCGTGTCATATTGCTGTGGCAAGGTGCGTTTTGTGGCTTGATCTGTCCGTTCTTTATGGATGCTGTGTTGGCGATATTGGCTGGTCTACACTTTTACAGTACTATATTTTGTTGTGCATGTTCCTAATTTCATTATTAACGTTGACCACAAAGAAAGAAAAAAACATGCAATACATATGCACAGAACTGGATAATATTCGAAGCTGTCTTTCGAAGTTGAATGAAAATAAAGTAAAGAAGACGTTTGTTTCGTTTTTTTGTAAGAAGCAATGTACGTGAACATTTTGAAACACTTGTAGTTAATTCGTTTAACTGGCTAACATACTCATTCAGTCATCATATTGACATATATAGTAAGCACAGCTGCTGCGTCGATCGCTATAAATCAATTTAGAAGACGAAGGGCGATATGACAGTTTAGCTTCAACCCTGCAAGGTTTTGCTGCACGTTTATTCGGCCCCAGTGCTAGCATTAACTGCACCCAGGAGGACGTAATTCTTGAAAAAACCTGTTTAATTGTACGAAACTTTTCCAGCTTTGTCCACTACCACCAAAGTCCTTTTCATTACAAGCTGTTTTATTACTTGTCAGTAATCAGCAGGGCAGTGTAATTGCACGGTTTTCACTTTCAAACGAGGTGAAAGAGGTGGACGGAAAACGTCTAACTTTAATTGAATACCTTTGCTTGTAGCAAAATCGCGTTTTACTGTAATTATTCGCATGCACGTGAGGGTCAGGGCGGGGCGTATGGGGCTTGTTTTTGGAGAGGAATCTCAAAACAACCACGTAACGCCGGTGTCATAGGCTATAGAGACTTTGTCAATTTAATCAAGTCATGGCTTTACAGGTGGCCTATATTCACCTATATATTCGGCCTATAGCGCTATTCTAGCATATTTATGGTAGATTTCAGGACACATTCCTGACTCGCCACAGATAAACTCATTGCATTTGGTCTCTGCGTTTACCGCATTAAGAATTGGATCATTAATGTGATCGTGTGGTACAGTGAGTCTATTCCGAGGTTTGTCCTTCCCAAACTTCAACCCTTGTTGAAATGTCCACTGGAAAAGCTTATATGCCTTTACTAAGTTTTAATCAAAGGAACATTTCGCCATTTGTACCAAAATCCTCTGCATCATGGATCGGTGCTTTGACTCTCACAGACTCTAAGGACGAACGTGGCTTAACTCGATAGCCAGACAAAACCTCTGTTATTAGGCTACTTTATAAGATTATTATTAATAATAATAATAATAATAATAATAATAATAATAATGTATTATGTCATTATTGGCTCTTCATCATAAATTCAGTGTTTTTGGTTTTTATTGGGATAGCAGGTATGGCAGGTAAGCCTTTTGCCAAGTTATGGCACGGCGGGGCATGCTCCATACCTACACAGCGCCAAGAGTTCGGCACTTTTCAAGTTTGACTGGCATTCACGTGAGAACAAAACACTCCTGGCGTGTGATAAATGTCACAGCTTCAGATTTTAAGATGTGGTGCTCTCTGTCACTTGTTCAGCATGTGTAACTGTCAACACTGCAGACAGTAATGTTGCAGGGTCTGTAATGTGTTAATTGAGTTGCACTCTGTAGCCCGAGTTGTTTCTAGGGGTTGTAAATATCCCTGTGAATAGCTGTTCTGTGTTGGCCTGTGTAAAAACAGTGTTCCTCCTTCTCTGTGTGTGTGTTATTGTTCAAACCCTAATTTAGCTACAGTTAGAGAATGGAGTGTGCACCGTGTCAGTGTACAATGGGGCAAAATGACGAGAAATGATGTTGCACAAACCTGATGAGATCAATACTATTACTGGGGTATTCAGAATATTTTTTTAGCCATCTCCTGAGAATATAAAACATGCCTAATCTTTTTATTATTATTGCTTCACCTGTGAAAAGCAGATGGGATTGTCAGAGTGCATGTGGAAGGAGCCTGAATTTCAGCCCTTAATAGTCACACAAGGAAGTGGAACGCATGTAGCTCCTAAGAAAGGTTGTGCTTTTTATTGTGTTTTTCACTTTTTTGTGTGTACATTTTCAATAACAGAAAGACGTGATGTGTGGATCTCCTCCTTGCTTGTGGGAGAACCCAGATGTTTGTTTATGCAAAGTTTCATTCTTGAAGATAAATTTTCATAGATTTTTTTTGTCAGGTAAGATTCAAAAGACAAACGGCTGTGAAATGCATAAGGCATCACCCACAAGACACAAAAACAAAGCAGCCAGAGAGTGTGTGCTTCTCGCTCACGATCCCATTCTTTATGTCAGTTGCTCATCGCTTGAAGTCTGGAAAAATTTTCAAGTTGGAAAAAGATAGACCCTCCACCCACACACACACTGTGAGCATCTTGCCTGAAATGCCTTATCTTGACTCACAGAGACGTGCACCCTGTGAGCTTTACCTGAGGTGGAGCGGCTCACGGTCAGCCCGGTGGGAGGGCTGCCTGGCTAACGCTCAAACTCAATTCATTCACTCTGCTTTCGGGCTTCACTGTGAATCACGGGGCGGCCCGCTCGCCGTCGCACCCCGATGTGATCTACGGCGGCCGTTTTCCGTCCGCGGACCGGATTCGAGGGGGGGGGGGGGGGCGGTGCTCTCGGTGATTTACGGAGATCATTACCTTCGCCCCAAGGTTGCGGGGCCAGGTAATCATGAGTTCACTCTCCGCTTGGCCACACTCTATTTACTGTTCGGATCCATCACACCCGGCCCTCCGTCATGCCGCCTCGGCCATTTTCTGTTTACGGAGATAACTGCGCTCGATGGAGTAAGCATTTCTCTTTGCGGCGGCGTGTTGACGCATCACGCTCCGGGGGCAATATGAGGAAATGATATATGAGATGAGAGTCGACTGCGGGCCTCCTCTGAATCTGATACTGCTCGTGTGCCTGGAGTGAAATGCACCGGCCTGAGGAGTGTTTTATTGTCCTGTTAAGCCCCGTTTATCGTTTTCTTTTATTCAGGCGGGATATTTTCTCATTTCACTTTGGCCTGCTCATTTTTTTGTATTCCTTTTGTTCTCATTTTATCTCGCGTAGTTACACATTAAAGAAGAAAATAATTATTAATAAATCAAAAATCATTAAAGTGACTTGAATGTGGTGGGACTTTGAATACCACGTGAATGCTGACCACAGTGTTTATGTAGCAGTTTTTATACGTTTGCTGTGCTGTTAGAGAATGTACCTTCCGGGTGTTTGAGTGGGAGAAGCAGCCGGAACACTGGTGTTGTGTGTGTTGAAGTGTATTACATCATAGTGGATCTTACACGTTTGATCACGGTGTGTGAGGGATGGGGATTTTACAGATCTTATCATGTTTTAACCATTGTCAGAATTCTTTACATTTTCAAATATTTTTTGTTTGAGATTGGTATGTGGGCTCTGTTTTGGGTTTTTATTTCCGTTGCGTGTGTTTCAGTTTAAATGAATGTGCTAACAGAAGGCCATCTGTGTGTAAATGCATCTGACCCTTCCTATGGTGCTCACCATGTGTTGGATCATCTGAATCCATAAGACAACCTGGCACTTACCCATCTGAAGGGGAGTGTGTGTGTGTGTGTGCGCGCGCGTGTGTGAGCATGAGCATGAGTGAGGGGGGTGGGGCAGTGCCTGTGTTTGTGTCTGTGTGTATTCCAATATGTGTCGGATTTGATGTGTGGGTGTGTGTGTATTCATGTATTTTTTTGTGTATGTGTGTACATACATATGTTTTGAATATCAGTGTCTGTGAGTGTGTTGGATGTGTGTCAGCTCTGATTGCATTGGCTGGAGGAAATGGTGATTATGTATAATTAGATGTGTGCTGACTCCCCAGCTCAGACAAAAGCCTTGCTGGCTGTCTTGACCTACACTCTCCATGTTAGGCCTAATCTTTGCTTTGGCTTATGGATCAGTCTCATCTGAATAAAAACAAAGGACAGGGCTTTTTGTGTGCGTGTGTGCTTGCTGAAAGTGCCACAGTGACAGGGGTGTAGCCTGGTAGTTGTAGTTCTTTCTATGCATCAGCATTATTTCACAGGAAATGGAACTGGGAGAGGTCTTAAGTGGGTCATTCGGCTTACTGTGAGCTTCAGGCTGAACTCTACGGTCACCGGGTCAGGCCTCAGTCTTGGCTACTGTTACACAGCTGGTCTCTTCCCGCCTGAGGTAGAGCAAGTTACCGTTGCCCAGGTTACTGCCTGCGTTTATCACTGGTGATCCTCTGATTGGTGCAAGCACTCCACTGCAGCGCTGTGTGAACTGCAGGGTTTAAATGAGCACAGGCCTGGGTATTGGATGGCTGCATGTGATGCAGCTGTGGGGCTCATTTTGTGTGTGGTGCAGTGGTAAGAGCTAAGAGGTACCATTAGTGATTCCTAATCAGGGAGGGGGGGGTGGGGCTGCTAAAAAAATCATAATTGTTAATGAGCTGAAAGACCTGCAGGATAAATTCTCTCAGTGGGAGAGCGAGCAGGGCGAGCTAAGAGCTAAGAGCTGCCTTCAGAGGCCTTAACTGAATTAAGAGATTGGTTATATCAGCTTCTCCGGTCTGTTTTTTCGCTCTCTGAGCTGGTGTGGCACCTCAGTGAGATTAAAATCCCATTCAGGGCTGTGTTTAAGGGACTGTATGTCCGTCTCCGAGTTAGCGATGTTCCCCGGCTTCAGATAACCGTGGCTGGAACGGAAACAAAACAAATGGCGACCGGAGGCATGCAAACCGACGGCACGGCAAATGGGTTTCAGGGCTCTGGCCGTTGCCCACTAGTCGGCGCTCGGCGAAATGGCGTGAGCTCACCTGTCTGATAGGACTAAGCACCGGTGGTGTCAGAATAACAGTCCTGTTAGTTTGGCCCAATGAGCTGCTGACACAGCCTGAACAGAAAGGAACATCCTCCTGCGTTTATGTTTATCATGAACCCTTCTCACTAATGTGGCTGATAAAACTGGTTGAAATGGCCAAGCTTTTATACCGTTGTGTATAGGGACATATCACAGGGTCTTCCTACAGTATACCTGCAGTAACAGTGCCCCAGGCTCAGTTCAGGCTTGGTCCTGCTGTGCTTTCTGGAGCAGGCTTTCAGAGGAGTTGTCTTCATGAGGCTTGGGCAGACAGGAAGTGCTGAAGATCTGGGGAAAAAACAGGTGACGGTCACAGGAAGTCCTCAAATCCTGTGCAAACACCGGTCATTTCTATATTAGTTGACCAACAGCTACAGAGGGTATTGCGTAACTTCTTTAATTGTTTACCCTGCGATGGGGAATGACCAAAGAAGGTGCCAGTAGCCTGAATTTATGTTCTTCTAATGTTTTTTCAAAGCAGAGATGTTGATGAGATCGTAGCTATGGAGATTCTGCTTGTTGTGCACACCCACCTTATTGCAGGTTGGTCCGGGTGTTCCTTACTGCCACAGTGAGGCGTTACATCAGTTTGTTTTGCACGGAGTCAGAAGTGTGCCCCCTTATGCAGACATTGGGCCTGTCGAACTGCAGTGCTCTGGGATGGACAGAAAGAGAGAGAGAGCGAAAGAAAGGGAGAGGAAGTCTATTCAGCAGAGAGCAGGACTGGGTGTTTTTTTTCTGCACCGTCAACAGAAAGCCAGGAGTCTGGGCGTGGATGGGCCGACTTTTACAGACAGAACAAAAGGCATTAAGCACACAGAGCTGTCATCAAATCCGCTTTTCTGGGGCCCCCTGAATGGGCCCGGTGGTGAAACGGGGGTACGCCTCATGCAGGAAAAGCAGGTGCACTGGCCGCTCCCCCCCCCCCCCAAACTGAAGGTCAGCACAGATTCTATTGGTGCAGCAGATAGTCAGCTCCATGGTCCTGACATTGAATATTTTGTCTCCTTGCTTTGGAAGTCTAAACATTCCAAAGTCATGGGCTTACTGTATACTGTAGTTCCGGAGATGGACACAGGAGCTGACTATCCATTTAGAATCTGTGGAGGAAGCTCTGTGTTCGCGGACAACCTTTCATTTCTGCTTTTGTGCTTCTTCGTGGAACCTGGTTAAAATGCTTGTTTTGCACGGGGCCCTGGGGTTATGACAGGTTTTTTTTGCCGTAGTAAATTTTGATGTACTGAGCCTGACATTTGTTCGTGTTGGGAAACAACGTAAATATACAGTGGCTCCCAACAGATGGAGCAGCACTTATAAATATTTGTATATTGGTAAGCAGATTTGTGTTCTGGAAGGTCGGATGCGTGCAGTGGTGATGTTTATCCACTGCCTTGCCGCATATGTAGCCCTGTAGCCTGAAACCACAGATGCTCTATGCTCTCCTCTATGCTCACTGTCAGACACTGTGTTCTGGTGATGGCAGAGATTATGACAGTAATGCCTTGCATGGTTTTTATATTGTAATAGATAGGTGCAAAGTTGGTAGCGAAGACGGCAGTAAAAACAGCGCATGCATTAAGAGGAGGATTTACAGGGTACTTCGGATGCCTGCGTGGCGGTTGTTTTTATATTATTTTTAAGAGTGTGCCTTTTTACAGTGGAGAAGTAAAGTAGGTGTTTAAATGGCTTTCTTCAGGAAGATGTGATCTGCTCTCTCTCTCTGTCTCTTTCTCTCGCTCTCTTTCTCTCGGTCTGTCTCTCACTCTCTCTCTGTCTCTCACTCTCTCTCTCTCTCTCTGTCTCTCACTCACTTACTCACTTTCTCAAGCTCAGGCATGTTTTGGTGAGTCTTGCCCACACTGCACTGCAGGGGCTTGCGTTTGGTGCTCAGATCTCATTCGGTTTGCTGCGGATCAGAGCAGAAGCGGTCTGCGTTCGTGCACTTTAAACGCAGGTTTCAGAGAACGCAGATCTGCCACGGTCACGGTCGCGGTCGGCTTGTTTTGAGCGCGCGTGACAGAGGCAGCTGAAGCTCTGCTGAGCGGGGCAGAGACCGCGGTTTAATGTTTGTGCCGCTGGCCCTCGTACCTCTTGCACGCAGCCGTCCAGATGGCTAGCCACATCATGCTCGGCCCGCCTCAGGGTTTTTAGCCTAACGCCGCGTATCTCCAAACTCGACCTGAAGGGGGATGCTCAGGAACTGACCGAGGTGGCAGTTTGCAAGTTCGCCTTTTTTATTTTACTTAGGCTACATCTAGCTGTAGTGGTGGTTTGCTTGGCATGTTCTCTAAGTTCCTTTGGCTAAAAGGTGCAGCTAAATTTCCATTATAGTGCCCCCATCCATATTCCCCCACGTCCTTATGAACCCCTAGTGTTGTTGCTCTGTGAACATAAAGCCACTCATGCTCCTGTTTTTCAAGTTTGTAATCCCTTTCTGAATATGCGAAACCCATCTTTTAATTTGTCTGTGGAGCCACTGTAGTATTTTTTGTACCGAGGGGGAGAAAAAACTGTCAGAGCCCTATTGTTTATCTTCGCTCTATAGATTAACTAATGTGATTAGTGTTATCCTGGGAGGGGAGAACGAGGCTATATTACAGAGCTTTAATGGGAACAGACTGGTGACTGCAGGGAGTCTGGAGGCAAAAGCAAATGATAGACACATGAATGCACTCTGAAACATGCATGAAAAATGCATGTTAAATATACAGGTCGGCTCGCCTTCTGTCTGCTGCGTATAACAACAGTACAAGAGGATTACACGGAAAGTTGCTTTTGGATTATGACTGAGCACCCCCAGCTTTTACAGGGAACAAAAGCATACAACACCAAAATATTTACAGCACTCAAATGCAAATGTGTGGCAGTTCAACTGTGCGTGTGTGTGTGTGTGTATGTCTATTGATTATGACCATCAAAAAAAAAAACAAGAACATAGATTAGTGCTTTTGGTTAGCCTAGCATTGTGGACCAGAGAGTGTTAGCCTAGTGCTGTTGGCTAGACAATATTAGACTAGCTTTGTGGACCAAACTAGGTTAGCGTTGATACTGTTGGCCAGGCAGTGTTAGACTAGCATTGTGGAACAGACGGGGTTGGCCTTAGTGCTGCTGGCCAGACATTAGACCAGCATTGTGAAACAGATGGGGTTAGCCTTAGTGCTGTTGGCCCATCAGCGTTAGACTAGATTTGTGGACCAAACGGGGTTATCCTTAGTGCTGTTGGCCCGACAGCGTTAGCCAAGTGCTGTGGAGATGGCCTTTGGGCCAGTTGGAGTTAGCCTAGCGCTGTACGTGCCCAGGATAGGTCTCTAATTGGATTACCCGCCGTTATATCAGGCCAGTCACAGAGTTGCGTAAGTCCTCGAGGGATCCTTGAGCCTTGTTGTGCATTCCAGCAGAGGCGTGCAGGACAGGTTCCGGGCCCAGGCCCCCCGAACCCCTGTCTACATGAAGCCACAGCCTCCGACACCCACCTCAGACACTGTAACACTATCACTGAGTGAAAGGTGGCTGGTCAACATGGATGAATTCCAGAGGATCTCAGTGGTCTTTGATGTCTAATATTGGCATGATGTCATAATATCCTACTTGTTTTATTGAAGTGTCATTTTCCACTCGTGGGCATTGCAGTTGTTATCCTACGCTGTTCCCTGATGCCCCTGCACAGCTCACCCTCCCATTCAGGCTCTAAATGAGATTACTGTCCCAGTGTGAAGCCCTGGTGTGAGTCCTGCAATGGGCCATACATGCTTACTGCATAATTACAGCAGGCAGGAAGGGGAGGAGCTTTCTAGGGATGGACCCGCCCACTCTATCTGTTACTAATGCATGTCTGTGTTGGCAAGTACTGTATGTGTCTATGTCTGTGTGCTGTACATCCATATATATATATATATATATATATATATATGGATGTATGTGTTTATATATGCATGTGCTGGCATTTGCCTGTGTTCACATATGTGTGAGTCTATATTGGAGGTGGAAAGTCAAGGGGTCAGAAAATAGAAGTCCTGCCATGTGTGTCTTCCACCCATGAACTCTGAAGCCAGCTAGTTTCAGTAATTAGGCTAGTTATACCACCTGGCTGAGGAATAGTTCTAATTAGCAAATCCAGGTGAAAAATACTGGGGTGGAAAGAATAGTGAGAGTGTGTTGTGTAGTGCATTGGAGCTGGATTGCGTGTGAACCTCTGTACATGCTGATTATGTCCATAACTACATTAGGGCTAAGTGGGTGCAGTATGTTCTTCCTCTGCACTTGATTACAGGTTAATGTTGTTATTGAGGCTCCTCTCTGAGGATGATGGCCTGTTGTATCTCACGCTAACATGAATGCTGCTGCAGATCAACACAAGTGGGCTCAGGCCTGACCCTCTGATTTTAGGGGCGGGTCCTTGGGTTTGTGGGCGGGTCCACTGATATTAGAGCAGATACTCAGGTTGACTGATTGCCTTGGCTTTGCTGTGTTCAGTGTCTTATTTTCTAAAGACCACAGTAACTGCTGAAGCTGCATTTATTTTATTAAAAGCAGAAGTAGGGGCTTTTTGGTATGGAAGGCCAGAGTCGTTCCTGTCTGTATTAGGAGGATTAACCTGCAGGTTCCTCTCAGGCAGGCATTTTTACTGAGAAATCGCTAGCGCTGAATAATGCATGGAGAGCCTTTACAAGCAGTGGGCCAGCAGACTGTCTCAGAAGCCATGTTCACTGGGCACATGACGGAGTAATGGCTGATTGAGCAGGGCTAATTGAGTCCTGTGTTCATATCAGGCTCCATAGCATGCCTGCCTGCTGGCTTCACTGTGGCTACAACCAGCACTGACCCGGTCCTGAACAGGCCTGCACCCCAATGATGACTCGGTCCGACCAGGTCTGCACCCCAACGGTGACCCGGTCCGACCAGGTCTGCAGATGGGCAGGAATGTGGGTTTGTCGGGTTTGTGGTTTTACTGACACTGCATACACTCGTCCTTTCACGCCTAAATAACCATCCCTGGCCATCTAAGGAACAGAAAGGCCCTGGCAGCTCTTAGCACTGAATTAGTGCACGTGTGCAACCGTGTCCCAGTGAAGGTGTGACACCCATGGGCAGTAATGTGGGCTTCTTGGGTGTGGCTTTAGTGACACTGTGTACACACTCATCCTTCATGCTTGCATAACCATCCCTTCCAGGGTCGGGCCCTCATCTGGAGACCCGTGCTGCTGGTGGCCTGGAGTCCTCGGGGCTCGGGGCCGGTCTGCTGAGCTGGCCCGGGGCGGGCGGCCGTATGTCACCCCCCCGTTAGCGGCCGCCGTGGCGGGAAGGCCATCGCTTCACAGGCTGTTTCAGAGCGGGATCAATGAGCGCAGTGTCAGTTCAGACAGGGCAGTTAAACACAGAATATTAAACTCCATATTAAACCCCATACGTCTCCTACATTCAGCGCTGTCGGGTCGAACAGCAGGTGCTGTAAATCTGGAGCACTAGTAAATGTGTTCTTGTGCTATAATGTGCACTGTGGTGTGGGCTCTAGAGCGCCCTCTGGTGTGGGCTCTCGTGTGCACTGTGGTGTGGGCTGTAGTGTGCACTGTGGTGTGTTCTCTAGTGTGCACTGTGGTGTGGGCTGTAGTGTGCACTGTGGTGTGGGCTGTAGTGTGCACTGTGGTGTGTTCTCTAGTGTGCACTGTGATGTGGGCTCTAGTGTGCACTGTGGTGTGTTCTCTAGTGTGCACTGTGGTGTGTTCTCTAGTGTGCACTGTGGTGTGGGCTCTAGTGTGCACTGTGATGTGGGCTCTAATGTGCACTGTGGTGTGTTCTCTAGTGTGCACTGTGGTGTGGGCTGTAGTGTGCACTGTGGTGTGTTCTCTAGTGTGCACTGTGGTGTGGGCTGTAGTGTGCACTGTGGTGTGGGCTCTAGTGTGCACTCTTGTGTAGAGAGAAGTGTGTATTCTGGGTGCACATGGTGTCTGGTGTTTATTTGAGTTTGTTAAGAAGAGTAAATAACATACAGTTGAATTTGCAGTACTGTAGATATATCTTTGAAAGCCTACAGGAGCTCAGTGTGAATCTTTGGGGTGGCACATGATTGTAAACCATGAGGAAATGGGTCTGTGTTTGGGGTGGTTTGCTGGGCTGGGGGAAGAGTGAGTGCTGGGCACTGTCATTAAAGCATGGTAACCAATCAGCTGGGCTCTGGAGCTGGTGGAGGGAAGCATGTTTCAAAGGGGGGTTCAGTTCTGCTGATGGGGGGGGGGGGGGGGGGTTTGCATTGCAGTGGCTCCGTGGGAGGGAGCAGGGGTGGGGGTGGGGGTGCTGCCAGGATTTTTCCTGTGTAGAGAATACGGAGGCAGCCACTTCCATCAAAATTTTGTGCCGCCTCTACGAAATTCTGACTGGCGTCGGCACAAAAAACATACAAATACAAGCGTTGCGTTCCACTATGGCGCTGTGATGTAATCAGCACACTGCACCAGGAAGGGCACCACTGAAGAAGAACGCTCAGAATGCAGAGTTCACTGCCTTCTCTCAGATAGCCTAAAAAATTATCTTTTGCACCCAGGCACTTCCAGTATTTTCAGAAAAGATTCCTAAATGACATCCTATCAGTTTAATGTTTTCAACTTTGCATGAATGGTGCATAGAATAGCCAATTTCCAATCATTTCTGGCTGTTAAAAAGTATAATGCACATTACTAAGATGTGGTAGATTTGATCATGTGACCGTGATTAAAGTAGCCTACCACCTCTGCCTCATTTTTAGCTGGGAATAACCCTGGCTGCATCTAAAAGGTCCGGCCCATTTGCATTCTGGGGGATGCAGACAGCATGGACAGGTACTGCCCCATATGTGCCTTGTATTAGCCCCGCCCACCACTATTTACACTGTACACAGTCCACCAAAGTCCAGCATTCTCACTGCATAACAGCATGTCCCATGATTCTCTCTAACTGCTGTCACATTGAGGCTATCACCCATTAAGTACGCTATGCCTGTAAACAGATACAGCACAGTTTACAGCTCAGCCCCCCAACACATGGAAACACAGCGTGTACACACAAACAAGCACACGCACACATACACACACGCACATATCAACATCATCATCATTATCTCTGCGCTATATATAAGTGCAGACAACTGTAGCATAGCTGGTGCATTGGAGCACTTTGCCTAATGCATCCCTAATCTGATGGTACTGTGCTAGCGGGCTGCCTGTCTCTCTGTGTTAATAAAACAGCATCGCAGCGCCAGAAGGATTAGCAAGCAGAACAGCCTTACAAAATAATAAAATAGCTGTGCCTTTAAAAAGCGTGAAGGCATTAGTGCTGTAAGCCTTGGCTGCAGAAAGGCCTGTTTGTTAGGCCTTTGTATCGCAGCGGGCAGGGCGGGAGCACGGAAGCTCGCGTGTCTGGCGTCTTGCCCGCAGCGCCGCTCGTCCTGCGTCTTGTAGGCTACCACCTGCAGCTGGAGATTCTGTCACTCGCGTCGCGATTTGCCGGGCAACAAGCGAACTCCATAAACGGGTTTGTGTGCTAGCGGAACTGAAAATAAACAGCAGCTGTGCAGTACTTGGGCTCCACTCCCGCTGCGGTGAGCTGCAGAAGCGCATGCGACTGCACGAAGAAAACCGCCATTAAAAAAACAAAAAACGTTTCTGATAAAACTATGTAATATGTGATGTTGCAATTCACCCCAGATAGAGCAGGTCTCTGTTCTCCGTGCCCTGTGCTGTTCAGGTAGGGCACATAGCTGAAATTCGTGTTGTAGCCACAAGGGGGGAGCATACCACCAGGAATGTCCTGACCCTACAAAACTTCACCCTTGTGTTCGATTGTTAGATCCTGTGAAAACCAATTCGGTTTGTGTTTGAGTTACCTCTGTTTTTATACTTACATTTTCAGTTTTTTATTTTATGTATATTTTTATATAATTCTCTGTTTTTGCTTTCGTTGGGTGTGCATATGTTCTTTATGGCTTATTGGGAGTATGGGACACGAGTGAAGAACAGCGGAATGTTCTGTCCTGCTTGCGTCTTTGGCAAAGACGTGAGAGAGCGGCTGACCGTGAAATGAGATCATGGTGTTATATAACGGCAGCTCCTGGGCCTTGCGTCAGCAGCGAGAGCTCCTGCCGCACTTCTCAATGTCACAAGAAATCGTGTTGTGTGCACATCAGTACCTCACAGTAGCTCAACGATAGCATCTCCTTTCAGTTCCTCTGATTTGTCCAGGCGCAGGACAGCAGCACAGGTCGCCCCGCAGTACAGAAATTTGTTCCTCTCTCAAGCGCTTTTACTGTCTTTGTCCAGTAAGTGGCGCCAGAGCACAGCTTCTGATAATTCATTAACCCTGCTGCGCTTTGAACCTTTGGAATACGACTTGCATCCCCTCCATGAAAAGAGCATCTTGACTCATATTCACAATAATATTAATATTCATACTCTGTCGTACAGTGTCAGCGTTTTACTATTTCTTGGGAAGTGGCAGGGTTGGGAGAATTGTTTAAATGCTGTTGACGATCCACAATTTCTGTCCAAAGACCTCAGGTGATATCACCAAAAAGGAATGTATTCTTTGAGATGTCTCGCTGATGTCATACTGGTATTCAGGTGTGGGACTGCTGTTGCTGTGGAGACAGGAGAGGCTGCAGCTCTGCTTGGCGCGGGTGGGGGGGGGGGCTGTTTGCATTCAGAGGCTCAGGCAGGGAGGCAGTGATGGAGCACCTGAGTTCTCAGGTTAAACAGGACTGTAATGAGCTGTCAGTGTTCACCCCAGCGAGAGGAAGGTGGAGAAGCACTTACAAGTCAGCCATTCAAACACACCACAGTCCTCCAGGCAAACTCTACCCTCCTCCATACACACTCCACCCCCCTCCATACACACTTCACCCTCCTCCATACCCTCTCCCCCCTTTACCAGACCCCCAGGTCCTCTGAGAAGCCTGGTTCCCTGTCTCTAGGCCATTGCCAGGGAGAAGGTGGAGGCTGGTTAGTAAAACAGGCCTAATTTGGCCACCTATAGGAGTGGATATGTTTTTAACCTTGTGTGGCTGAATGCACCACAGTAACACGTTCACCTGCCTGTTGGCTGCATGCCATCTCCTTTTAAGGAAACCCCATTCAGCTCTTACTCCCCATCTGAGTATATTTCCACACCTAAGGGGGGTTATCAGAGGTGGGTTTTTTATTTCAGTATGGTGGTGGTCCTGCGACGCGCTTGGGTTTGGAGGGGGAATTTAAAAAGGGAACAGATGTCTCTGTCAAATAGTTTTCAGCGTTCATGGTTTGACACCCAGCTCTGGTGATTTTGGCTGATTAGATGAGAAATAGTTGCTTTGGTTCCTTTTTTATGTCCCATTAGCATTCAGTTCCATGGGAGAGTAAACTTAATAAAACTGCAATTATACAATAGAACTGCATTCTGTGTGTGTGTGTGTGTGTGTGTCTGTGCGTGCATGTGCTTGTGTGCGTGTTTGTGTGCGTGCGTGTGTTTGTGCTTTGTGTGTGTGCGTTGTGCGTGCTTGCGTGTGTTTGCACGTATCGGGGGGGGGGGCTGCTGAGACTGCACAGTAAATAAACAGGTAATTACTCCACCCCCTGGCCCCAGAGCCCACAGGACCCTGAGCTCTCTGCCTGTTGTTAGGTTGCGTAACCGTGGAGACTGTGGCAGACGGGGATCGATGGGCCTGAGTGATGCGGGAGCTGTTATGGTAATAAACTGCTGGGGTGCGCTCGCACAGTTAGCCCATAGCTGTGACTCACACAGGGCCGCTAAGCTCCAGAGCGCCTTCCATAGCGTCTGGCGGCGCGGACGCGTGAAGGTCCCTTCTGAGCGTGCGGCCGAAGGTCGCCGGGGGCAACGCTGTGGTGGCGATGAGGCCGCATCTCTGTGCCGTATCACCATACAAAGCATTATAAATAAAGGGTTGTGAATGGGATAGACATGTTTCTGATGGCCAGTGTTTGGAACAGGTTGATTGCTGTAATTCTCACATTTGGGACTGGTAGAACTGTCAGGTGTGGCTTTTTGCATGGTCTGTATTTTATTGCATCCTCAATTTCTCCATCCCAGATCCCTTTCACATGAGGCTCTTCAAATGATGCTGCATGCTCAGGACCTTCAAAAAAATATAAATGTACTTTCTATCCACCAGACTGGGTGGTCCATCAGACCCTAAATTTTCACTGAATAATTTTTCCTTCTGATGAACTTTTATTGAACTTTCCGTTAGAATTATAGGATTTAATATAGACGGTTATCTCATTGCAGCCATGTAGGGCATACACTTGCATAATGGTTATATTTAGTCAGGTTGCATTGAGAAACGTCCCGGTACATATAGCAATGGCAACTTAACTTTTATCGAATTCTTTATTACTTATTGTTTGAACGGATATAGCATGTTTTAAACATATTTGATCATTGATATGTAAAGTCTCGCCGACAATTGGGGGTTAAAGGGACGTTCGCAGGCCTATTATTAGTGAGTATAATTCTCGTCAGGGTTTGGCAGATGTACGGTGGTGCTCGGGTTTGTTCGTCTGCCAGTGTACTATTACGAAAAATACCCATGAGCAAGGGATGATGAAGACCACGAAACTTGAGAGGTCGGTTCTTGCCATGTTTATTGAAACCAAACGGAGGGTCGAGAAGGGGGAGGCCCGGCATTTACTGTAACGATTGTTGCCTTTTTTGTGTGCGCAGTTTTTAAATCGCTAAATGCAAGTAATTATTACGTTTGTTTACGTGAAATAATAGTGATTGGGCGGATGGCTGTAGATTACGACTCCTACTCCAATTTTTATTAATTATGGTGTTGTTTTTCTGTCGCTCCATGAAACGACTCACACCCAGCTGCAGCCTAATTAGACGGTGTGTTTGTGCAATTTACAAGTTGCCCAAGCGTGAAAGAAAGGGAAGAGGTAGCTTTTGATTGCTTTGGTACAGACACGAAAGAAGTCAAAGGCTGATTGGGATTTTAGACAGCAGCACAGAGCCGATCGAGGTTTACACTTAGCTGTAGGCTATCTTCATCATTTATGTAGTTAATAGTCTTAACGCGGTTGCATTAATATGATCGCAAAAATTACAGTCCACGAATGAAAATCGTCTCGAATGATCCATGTGCTTAATCCAATGTAACATTTTTTTTGCCTAAACGCGCCAGACTGGATGGACGGAATTTTTGCAGTGACTAAATAAGGAATCAGCTGTGGAAGAACAAAGGCAGCCTAGTGGAAAATATCTAAAAGCGCAATCTTCATCGTGGTTTCCATTTGACAAGTCAGTGGAAAACATCTTCAAATTCCGAAAAAGAATAAAAAGCATGCTTTTTCCGCCGCATCAGTTCCTCATCTGAACCCTACAACAAAAGCTCTGATATTTGTGATAACCCTTACGCTGTCCTTAGGCAAACTTTGGTCAGGAAAGGACTGTATTAGAAGCTACTGTTTTCTTTGTGAACAGACGACTGCATCCCTTCAATTCTGGATTACTTCACCCGCATCTTGTATGGCAGAATGAGGTTAAAGAGGAACGGTTTCTACACAGTGAATCGGTAAGGTCTTATCAAACGAGTTTCATTATGTTTTTTATTTTTTAGACTTGTAATAGTATGACTCATGATGCTAAAACATTACTTGCACCAATAGATACTTAATATACTTCCAATGAACACGGTTTTCGTTTGCGCATACTGTTCTGTTGGGCACGGGTAGGGTAACAAATTTCAAAGACGCACACAGACTGTTGGAAAGAACCGCAATTTTCCTGCCCGTCCTCTCATCACTTAGCAACTCGGGCCTGGTCTTGTGTACATAATGCCTGCCTGTTCTCTTTCAGCTATGTGTACATCTAAGGCTATCACTTTTAAAACGATTAGACTGGTTTCTGGGTAAAGCACGCCTCCCCTCTGTTATCTGCAGATGTCAGCACAATATTGTTTTTTTTAGCACTACGGTCCCAGACGTCGATGCGGTATTCAGTTGGTTGAGTTAACTTCCCTCCTAATGCCAGGTTTCTCCCGCTCTGTTGAAAATGTCGCGTAGCTGCCGTTAATGACACGTGTACTAACAGTAATTTCCTTCCTGACTCCCCTGGTCCCACCATTGTTACCCCATGAGCCATTATCTGTTATCAGCCCGACCAATCAACACTTAGGCAACAGTTTTCATCTGGGTTTTGTCAGCTGTTCTTGTGCAGTTAAATGAATGTGTTTGCCTGTCTCTGTTGACATGCAGGTACTCGGTAAAAAGCACGTTTTGCGACGTGCTTTAGATGTGTTCGGTGTCTCCACTTGAGACTGAATAGGGGCACAGTGATAATGCCAGTCAGTGTTTATTCTGGGAGTAACTGTGTGCAGTGTAAATGGATGCCATCAGGTGACTTTTGTTCTTTCTCTCTTCGGCACACTGCAATGTTAAGACATGTAGCAGCTGGTCTGTCTTTACCCTGTAAATTATCACTGTGTGTGTGTGTGTTGGTTTTGGGGTATGTATGCTCAGTATCTGTGTATGTATACTTTGGTTGCAACATACCAGTGGACTAGTAGAGGAGTACTCACTTTGTGCTCCTGGAATCCCTTCCTGACTGAAGGTCACATGTTGGTCAGCAGACAGTGTACACGCAGTGGTGTGTCATGTGACCACTCTGCCTCACACTGAGCTTTAAGGTAACCAGTGATGCCCTTGACCTGTGTTGCCATAGTTCAGTGCTGAGATCTGATTGGACAGCTGTGAATGTTCTCAGGCACAGAATGAACTGATATGGTGTTTCCACCTGTAGTTTGTCTCTCTCTCTTTCTGTTGCCCAGGAGTCATTCGGTCATTGTGCAGAATGCATTTTGCAGCACGTTCACAAGGGAAGCAAAAACCTGATCCCTCCAAAAAACCGAATACTCAGGAACAAGAGAATCCCCTTTTCCGTTTAGCAGTACCACATTATGATTTGTATGTTTAGCTTTGCCACACAGGATATTAAAGCAGCTTTATTAGTTATTGTTTGAGACATTTAACCTATGGCACATAGAGCTGGATTAGAACTTTCAATACATGTTTTAAAAATACAAAGTGGAATTAGAAAGATTTTCCATGACATGGACAAAATTTTGCCATGAGCTGACTAAAATTTTGCTTGGATCAGAGCATACACATCGCAGAGTTAATACATGACTATGTGGAATATCTTAAGCAGTGCTTTGTCATATGAAGACAAGGCCGTGGAAGCCTGTGTAAAGAGGCCAGTGGTGTGAGGAGTTTTCTTGCCTGAAAGTTAGTGATTGCACGTCTCTCAGCGAGTCATTATTTACAGAGACAGGAGGACTGTTTCATGCAGTGCTAGGGGGTGGAGGGCTCTCTTCATTTTGGGAGGCAGAGAAACTCTCAGATATCATATTAGAAATGCCCAGCCTTTATTTATCAGTGCCTGTCATCCGGGTTCCAATTATAGTCTTACAGTCTGGCTTTTGGGGGATTGTGGACTGGTGGGGAGGAGAATGGGGGGGGGGGGGGGGGGGGGGGGGGGGGCGTTATTGCACTTCATGGACCTGGGAAGTTGGGGGCAGGGGGAGGGGAGTTGGCTCAGGTCTCTTTCAGGGAGAACGAGCTCCCCCTGGCTCCCCTGTGATTAGATCCCTGCTTGTCATTGCTGTGTGTATTGTTTTTGATGCTACAGCTAGTTTGTAAGCTTGCAGCGAATTACATTTCTGATTTCTTTTCTGCATCGTCATGTGACTGGGGATAGGTGGTAATGGGGGAAGAGTGAGATTCTTTTCCTTCTTCAGGAGGTGCTAAGGTTCTTGCCTGGACAGGAGAAAGTGCTTAGAAAGGGAGCAGCAACCCAGCCCTACAATCAGCAGTTTATTTATGCAGGACTGTTTGGCAACATAATCTTCCCACTTTTCAGCCAGTCAGGGAGGGAGAGAGGGAGGGAGGAGAGCGAGACTGACGGAGGGAGGGAGGGAAGGAGAGAGGGAGGGAGCGAGGGGAGAGAGAGAGAGCAGAGTTGGGAGTGTGAGGGACAGGAGAGCAGATGCAGACTCCAGTGCTCTGAAGGTTGTGTCAGCCTGCTCGTGCTCCTGCTCGTGCTCCTGCTCCCACTGCGATCGGCGCAGTATCGCCTCAGCCATCGCACGGGTCCAGCGCACAACTCCGGCTTTCCAGACGCCCGTCACGCCCGCTGCAGGGGGATAGCTACCGCCGTGCGGGTCGCCATGCCGACGCTCCGTTACACCACCCGCGCCCCTACGCCCGCCCTCCTCCTCTGCTAGAGACGTCGGGACGGGCAGGAGAACTCCACCCCTCACCCCCCAGCGCTGAAGTCCCAGACGCCTGCATGGGGGTGCTGGTCTGTTGTGACTGCTTCTTCTACAGGTACCGCGCTTTGCGTCTACTTCCTGTTCTGACCAGCGCGAGGCGCTCTGACAGTCCTGCGTGTTGTCAGCAGTCCGCCCTTTGGAAAGCCAGCTGCGCTGGCTGCTTGTGTGTGGTCCGCTTTCTTAATGTGGGTATTTGTAAGAGAGTGTTGCTCGGGACTTTTAAAGACTGCCTTATAGCGGTATGTCCCTGCGGCCTCCTGGGTAGTGTAGTCCAGCGGTTTACGGGAGAGTGGCCAGGCCCGAGCCCTGGCACCGCCTGCAGCAGTGTGTGCATCTCTGGTGTGTGCATCTCTGTCGCAGGGTTGCACTAGGACGTGCACTCACTTCGCCCCTTTTTGGCGAGAGTTTGCACGCCGTGCCTGACGGATTACCGCTATCCTCCTCGCACTCCCTCGCTCTCTCTCACCTCTGCAGCAGGTAGTCTGTCGCCCGGGAACGACGGCAGTCGTGTTTGCTGATTGGAGCTGCTATTGAACCGTGCGGTGCGGTGCGGTGTTCAGGTCTTACCAGGTCCTTAGTGTTTACTCTTTTACTCTGCCACACAGGTACGAGGGCTGTTTGATTGATTTGGGGAATTTTATTGTCCTGCGACGCAGTTTCGGGCTAGTTTTATAGATGACACGCACACTCGGACACTGTGTATAAAGGACTTGCTGCTGCTTAGTATTTTTGCTGATGCTTGCCAAACTGCAGCTCCCACAGCTGCATTGGATTAATCCATCAGAGCCTTGCTTCTATTTTTGCTCCCTCCTTTCTTTTTTTAACATTGAGAACAGTCAGCCTTTTGTCGCGTCATTGGTCGACTCGCAGTTTGGGAAGCTTGGAGCGCTCTCTCTCTCTCACTCTCTGTATTCCTCCTCCTCCTCCTCCTCCTCTCCCTCCCGGCTGTTTTCCAATGTTGCAATCAGCAGAACTGCAGCAGGACCTCGGCCGTCCCGACCGAGCAGAAGGCAGAGAGAGAGCCAGCAGCCGCAGTCCCCCGCCCTGGAGATGGGGTCGCCCGGGCGGGGGAAGGAGGGATCGGGGGAGGAGTGTAGTGAGGACAGAGTGACACCGTGGTTCCACTCTCTTATGCCCGCCTGGTGACTGCACAGGTGTCCTCTGGTGCAGAACTTAATGGGGTGGATCTGGGTTGGGGAACACGGTGATTGAGTGGAGCGTGGGTGGGCACTGTCCTCAGCCTACCTGGGGTATAGCTGTCAGGAGGGATGCTCTTGGCTTAGGACCAGCATCAGGGTTCAGTTCAGGCACTAAAGTCCAGTGGAGACAAGGTGACTCAGGCAGAGAGGAGATGCTCCCCGTGAAGGGATGTTGTATTGCGGTGTGATTCTCCCTCAGGCAGGTAGGGGCTCTCATCCGAGTCAGGGTTGAGGACACGCCCACCACCAGGTCACCTTCAGCTTCAGATTTAATGCCAAAATCTAACCTGGGGACCAGCCAATCCAGGGTCACTGTCAGGTGGCTACATCTGAAGCTCCGCTGTTTATTGTTAGCAAAGTTTGTTGCCCTTTCGGCTAATTATTTCGCTGGAGGGCGCAGTTGCTGTTTGTTCCCCCCACACGTGTCTGTTTAAGTAAGGTGTGGAGCTACGGTAAGCTACTATTTGTTTTAGTCTTATCTCAGCTGATATGGCTCAATTGGAGCGTGTCAGGAGGCCGTTTCCTCTGTGTTGATGGGTGCATGATACTGTCTCAAAGTTGATGGGTCAGCATTATGCTTTGCTCATGTGCTGTTTTCAGTCTCAGGCTTTCTGTTTCCAGATATAGCCTAGACCTTAGAAAAGTTGGAAACAGCAGTTACATCATGCTAATGGCACTTCAGTCAGGCTAATGCTATATCGTGCTAATGGCACATTGTGCTGCTAAATCGTGCTTTGTGCTAATGGAGCAACATGCTAATGGTACTATGGCCACACTGTCACTTGTGAGATTGCTTTTAAGGATATATTGTTTCCAAGTGTTTAACTGCGTAAGTGCATCCTGCGCAGAAGTGACACGTGTCCTCTGTTCATCGATTTGTGTTTATGCGGCCATCTTGGCTCGCTCGCTAAGTTGCGTGGCCTCAAATGCTGAACACGGTTTTTTCTTCTCTGCTGCAACGGGCTGGATTAATGCCTGCGCTTCAGCTATCAATTTAATTAAAACTGAATTGATCTTGTGGTGGAAAAGGGCAGATGTGTGCTCTGTTTAGAGAGCTGGGTCCCAGCTATAAGAGCAAGGGGAAGGCGGGGTCAGTTCCATATGAAGTAGCTCGTCAGTGAGTATGGGGTTAGCAGAGCAGCCTTTCTTATAGCCCTTTGGAGTACAGGTGTACGGTTATATTGTGGTAGGCCTGGCCAGAGTAACCTGGGCGTGGCTGTTTTTATGTGTCTCCAGATGGGCTCGCAGAAGCAGTGAGGGTGAGGACCTGGTTTTAGGTTTGGGGTTCAGACCTCCTGGCATTGGGACACTTCACTGGTGCCGTTTCCCCCAGATCCAAACATAGAAGTGGCGTGTTGAAGCGCTCCCTTTCATTACTCTCCTGAAGGGAGCGGGTGTGTCTGCGGCAGATAAGGCTGCTGTGGTTTCCCAAAAAAACGAAACCGCCACCAGCCTTGTGAGGGTACGCTTGGACCCTGCAGGATGTGCCCCGCCCCCTCCTGCGGGAAGAGTGTGGGCGTGGGCGGCGATGCGGTCCACAGACCTGCGGTCACGTTTCTGGCACCAGAGAGCAGGAAATGAAGGGGTGGAACAGAACCGTGAGCTCAGCTGAGACCCCATACCTGCGCTTAGCAACCTGCCTCATTCAGTACCGCGCTCTTAGAATAGTCCGCTTCAGCCCAATGCTGCTGTCACGGTGCAGGCTGAAGCCAAAGAATACTTTCTCTCCTTCCCGTCTGCTCTGTCTGCAGTATGCTTTAAGGAACTGCTCACGTTCACTGTGCAGGTCTGCTTTAACGGTATGCTGTTACATTAAACTGTATGTCTTGTAAACTTTCGTTTCTTGGTCTTGATTTGTAATTAGAACTGTTTTGTCTTGTCTTGACCAGATTTCGCAACGTAGTAAAAACAGTTGTATGTTCCTAACTTGCTCATCAAAAGACCAGTTATTTCAAAGCAACTAATTGGATGTTTGACAGCATTTTGCATCTGAGTGGTCCTTCTTGTTGGAAGAATTTGTGTAATTTGTGTATTTGTTTACCCTCTGCTGGAGGGAGGGTCGCAATGCATGTACCCTCTGGAGGATCAGCTGAGCTGTGATTGGCAGGCTCAGGGAGCAGCTGTCTCACCCAGCTCTACTTTCCCCAGAACAGCAGACTGCATTTGCTATTCAGCCGCGCTTGTTATCTGAGATCTAGCACGTTACAGACGTCTCCACAGGAAAGGGGCCATTTATCACGGAAATGAGACATTCCCTAGCATTACCTCACACGCAGTTCTTTTCCTCTCTGCTTACAGTAAGTCTGTTCTCCCCCCCACCCCCCACCCCCACACCCCCGCCACCAAATGCATTGATTTTTTTCTTCTTTCCGTATTTAATAAATTGGCTCCCTGGGTATTCAGAGGCACTGAAGGGTGCTCTGTTGCGCAGGACTTGTGTTTGTGTTATATGTGGAATGTGTTATAATTGGGCTTTCCTGGGGTTCTGCTTTCACTCTTCAATTTTCACATTTATTTTTGGCGAGATGTTAAAATCACTCACCCCTCATTAAATAAATGAATAACATGACAGGAAAGGATTGTTGAACTTAACAATTTTAACCATAATGTGCCCTTTTAGTTCACATTATTCAATAAGACAAGACACACCGCAGTGGTCCGTCTCTCTACCTTGCAGGAGCACGGTCCGTTTAATCTTGAATGTTTCTGTCTGTAAAACATTAATCCCTTCTGGTCACTGGGAAGTTAAAATGTTATTCCCTTGTCATGTGACACTTGATTCACAAACTTACTGGAAATTAGTTTATGTCTTTAAGCCCATTAGACCATTAGATTCATTTCTTTCTTGTGAGGCTTATTTTTTATGCGATTGAGCATAGTTCTGGTGCAGATACGTTACACAGTTTCGATTTAACCCTGTTCTCAAAAGAAAGTCTAGATGATATTATTTTTCTTCTACTTCAGGCAAGATATTTTTTTTGAAGCATTCAATTCAGTTTTAAATAATATGCTTGTTTCACTGTTTCACCGCACCCCCCCCCCCCCCCCCCCCCCCCCCCCCAACAGCGGTCTTTAAGGCATTGTGCCCCGTCGTTTTAATGTTTGGGTATTTTTCTTTTCTTTTGTTTTGTGTGTTTGTTGTCAGTTTGCAGATTAAAAAAAAAAGATCCTTCAAGTTGTTGGAACAATGGAACAATGCAGTCCCCCACCTTGCCCTGCCCAGCAGCCTTCCTGTCCCACCCCCGCGTGGAAACCACATGCGTCTGCATCTCTGCCCGGCTCGCTTACCGCGGGAAAGCGGGTTTCGCTATTGGTTAGCACCGAGGCGGGCTGAGGAATGTTCGACACGCAGCCTCTGTGTAGTGGGAGGGGCTTTGGGCTGTGGGGCTTCCGTCAAAACAAAACCATTATATCAGTCCCTTGTCACACTTTGTCAAAAAAAGAAAATGCTTACACGGTATTCAGCTGTCACAAACCTCCCTGCAGCCATCTTACGAGATGCTACTCGACCGATTATATCGCAGTCCTTTAGCGTAGAACATGACGGAGAGCCAGGTGGAGTAGCAGTCCAGTGACATTTTTGAGCCCAGCTCTATAGAGGACAGGTGTTTCAGTGACGTTAGCCTGGGTAGGGGTGGTGGTGTGTGGGACCTATGCAGGTGCTGTAGTTTGTGTTGGTTATGGGAACCTTCACCTGCTTGATGCTGAAGGTTGATAATATGAGTAATGCACCATTTCCACCAACCATGGACCAACATGGTGGAGTCTGCTTCAGCCAAAACATTAAAAACGTGAAATAGTGTTAGACTTTGGCTCTGGTTACTGATTGCTTATATTGTTATAAGTCCTTATGAGCCCCCCCCCCCCCCCCCCCCCCCCCCCCCAGGAACATTATATGAGAGGGAACATAATGATCATAAGGGGAGTATGTGAGGTCCTTGGTACTAGAGGGTGGTTCTGGGATATATGGCCATGGGTGAGGAGGATTCTGGGATATATATAGCCAGCCAATGGTGAGGGTAAGACTGTCCCAGCCATGTGAAGGTCAGTCCCCAAGCTTTTTTTTCTTCCTGCTGCCAGTCTGAAGTTTGGTCATTTGTCCAATAGTTACAAAACTTCCAGAAATTATAATTTTAAGTATAAATATGAACTAGTGAAGTACTAATATATCATGCAGATATGATATTACATAAGCATGTTTTGCAGCACATAGGTCTTGTCCTCCCCAAATCGGCCATTGTGTTCCAGGCCTGCGATGTACCGCAGCTGCGGTTAATAAGAAAATACTTGGGGGAAGGCGTCTCAGCGGGACGTCCCGGCGGGTCAGGGGCGCAGCGTCCCGGCCCGCACCTTATCGCAGAGGCGCATAAACGCAGGAAGAGAGCCGGTGCGCTCAGGAGCGGCCAGACGAGGAAACTGCGCTCAGGAGGACAACAATGCAGGAGAACATTCCTGCGGCCGGCCCCGGGGAGGAAGAGGAGAAAGTCTCCGCCTTTAACCCCCCCAGAGCCGACCTCTGCCCTTCTGGGTGAGAGTTACGCAACGCGTTCGCGCTTCGCTCGCGAAACGCCCCGGGCGGCTCTCTTTTGAAGTTGGACGTTAGCAGCAGTTGATCGATTGACCCTGTGTGTTTTGACAGGATCGGTGCAGGAAGTATGCGGTGGTTCAAAAGTTAATTGCGCGGTTAAAACATCTCCCTGAAATGAAGGCGACGTCTCTCCAATTAGAGAACTTCGTTCCCCGCTCAGCGTGTCCCTCGGGAATCGCCTGCTTCTGCTCCTCTTAGCTGCTCGGCGCGGGATGTTTTTCTTGCGCTGTTTGGATTTCTCCCAGCATGCTTTGTGGCGTGTACCCGGGGCCCCCGGCGCTCCGGTGGTAAGGGAGGCTGAGGACACGCAGCCTCAGCAGAACCGGTTCTCTCCAAACCCGAACGGCGTCGGCGGTCTCGCGCTCGACCCTCGGCGGCGCGGAGCTGAAGTCGGGCGCGGGAGCGGCTCCGTGACGCGAGTGGCCGACCCGCCGCGTTCTCCACGCTAAGGAAACGCGGCGATTCTAACGCGCGTCTCGCCGCCGATGATGAGCGCTTTACCGCCAGCCCCCCTGTTTCCTGCGGTCTGCTCCGCCGCCCTGGTGCCACGTGCAGACGCCGGGAAGGAGCCGCCGGGAGAGGCCTTCGGTGCTTATGTAACCGCATGTGCTGCGCGTCTCACGCGAGGCGTGTGATTCCTGCGTGTGCTGCTGACCCTCGTGTGTGTGTTTGCTCAGGTTTGGGTGAGAATGTAACGGACACACAGGAACCCACCATCAGACCCCCCCCCCCCCAGGTGCCCCAGGTGAGGAGAGCAAGGGAATTTTGGGCACATGGGGCAGATTTCTTACACTGCGTCCCCCCCCCCGTATACTCGATCAGTACCTGCAAGGACGGTGGTGCAAAGATTTCCGAAACCGTCGCGATTTCTGGCTCAGCGAATTAGCAGGGCTGTGTGGCTGCCTGTGCCTCCCCCCCCCCCCCCCCCCCCCCCCCCACAGTCACAGCTCAGCATATGAGGTGTTTTTTTTACTTTTATTTGGAGGACTTTGTGGTTATTTGAGGTGAATCGGTTTCATTTTATTATTATTTTTCCATAGAACTGTTTGATATCATATCATTCAGAGTGGTTCTGCAGGTGAGACAAACCATTTGAACATCTGTCCTTTTGCCATTGGCGACTACAAAGTTGGCATAAGTAGTGCTGATTCAGTGCGAATCCTAAATGTGTGCAAAAGGTGTTATGTGAGTTTGAGGTGACCTTGTATTGCAGCGCTGTAAGATGAAAGAGAGACGGACGGGTTGATGGATATCTTAGGTAATAGAGGTGTGACACACAGGCTTCAGGCTTTGGGCTTGCAGATGCTATCCTGTATGATTTTGTGCATCAGTACTGCTTGTACCGTTTGTGAGAGTAAGTGAATGTCATGTCCCTATTGAAAGCTTGGAAATTTACGTCGCACCTGGATCTTGTTCTGTCTGACTGGAGTAATAATTTATGGCATGTACACATTGTGGGAATTCCTTGTGAGTTGCAAAAATGCAGAGGTAATCGGTCTACCTGAATACCAAGGAATCTTGTGTTGCAGTGGCAGGTAGTATTCCTGCAATGCTGTCTCTGTGTTCAATTTCAGATGGAAAGATGCTTCTTGCATGTTGGAAGCATGAGCTTGGTGTGTTTATTTCTCTCTCACACAATCAGTACCATTGATCAAATTTGAGGGTAGTTGGAATTCAAGGGCTTGCGAGAGGGAAAGCCACTAATTTTGTTTCTGTAAAACTGAAAACATGGCCACATTTTTCAGGTGTTGGTGAACTGATTGCTCTCTAAAAAACAAATTTGTGCATGGCGTCCTCGAGGGCTGTTAACTGAGCAACAGAAGGAACTTCGCTTGGAAATGGTATTGAGTAAACTGTTTTGAGTTGCATAGTTTAAGAATTAGCTTCTTCTTATATGTTTAGAGCAAAAGGATCTCTCCTTTCAAAGAATCGGAAGGAAGCGTTAAGCAGTGCCTACTGTTCAGCAACAGGTGCCAAAACATTGAGTTAAAAATAATGTAGACCTATTGTGGGGCTATTGGATGGTACACTCTGTTATATTCTAGTTTTAGTGCATGGGTTGGTCCCATGGTCCGGTATGGCCAGTAGCCCCACCAGGCAACACGTGATCGGTGACATCATCACCCAGGGTTCTGGGAGGGTTAAGTTGACAGGAATCAACTTCCTATTGCTGTATAGCGTCTTGGAATCACCTACTTTAGAGGAGAGCACAAGCTTGTGTGCGCTGTCCAGAAATGATAGTGGTGGTTCCAGCAATTAGTGTTATATATGATTGGGCGTACTGAATTGTGTAGAAAATGGGTGAAAGAGCTTGAAAAAATTAATTATGCATTGCACTGATGCTGGATTTTTCTAAACAAAAATAAAAAATATAAATGAGCTGACTAAGAGATTCTGTGCCAGGTGTGATGGTGAATGACCTCAGGGTACAGCTTGGTCTCTGCAGATATAGCATGTGCGCTCTCAGGGGTGCCGCGAGGACTTTTGGGCCCCATTAAAAGGTCTCACATTGGGCCCCACCAGCCCAGGCATGCCCAGTGAATCTGATGTTCTTGTATGTTTTGGGACCGCCTATCAGTCAGGGCCGCCACTGGACAAAACTGAGTGTGCAACAAGAATTTGGGCTAATCTTTATTTACTGTAAATGGGGGGGGGGTATTCATATATCATGGTGTCTGTGCGATCCTCCTCTAAGAGACTGGAATGATGAGTATGTGTAATCTTCGCTAGCCTTAGGAGATGAATGTCCATCCCTCCTGCCCCCTCCCTATCGGGGACAGGCCGTACTTCTTTTTATAACACATTCCACATATTCCGCCAAATAAAACACGTTGTGTGTTTGTTGTGATTTTGAGCCAAAAGCCTGTTCTTTTTGCTCTTTTTGATGTCTGCTTTTCTACTCTTACTCCGGGGCGGAGTTGAGCAATTTCACTCCAATTTGACTCTGCGTAGGTCTTTGATATGCTTCTCTGTACTTTTAGGTCATAAGCCACACCAGTAATGACCAGCGTAGGCTGACACTGGTGAATAAGTTATGATCACATTTATTCATTCATATTGCGTTTGAGACATTCATGAGGATCAGCGTACAGGTGTGACTAAGCTACCCTGGGCCACTTCTAATATATCAAATGCTGCTGCAGTCTTTAGATCTGCATGGAGGCCTAATGCTGTTTCTTTTCTTCCATGTAAAATACTTCATTACATTACATTACGGGCATTTAGCAGATGCTCTTATCCAGAGTGACATCTGGAGCATGTTGAGTAGAATGGTGCCCACAGTGTGTCCCTCACTGTCATTGGGCAGAGGGTGATGACTTTAATGCGCCCTGTTTCTGGAGCAGAGCATGGGCGGTTCATTTGTCAAGACGCTATACCCCTTTCCTACTGAACTGCTGGATCCAGACTGGCTTATTATACCCTTTTCCCACTGTAGCGCTGGAAACATGCTGGCTCATTCTGTGCGATATGTAGGAACTTCACTTACACCCGCGCACACTGTCACTGACCACTGAAACACGCAGTACAGGCACAGTCACTCAAACACATATATGTGTGTGCCCACACACACACACACACACACACACACACACCCGTGCATGCACACACCCACCCACCCACCCACACACACACACACAAGCACAGAGGTGCCCCCTGCTCAGAGGCCTGGATTAACAGCGTTTTTGGAAGCTAACGCTACAGCAGCCCAGTGGTATGTGTCACCTCTGCAGTGCTAGCGCAGGAGCCTGAGTCTCACTGCTCTTCATGGCGTGGACAGGAGGCCTGCCTCTCCTTGCCTGTCTGCTTTCATTCTCATCATGCAAAACACTTTGTTTTGCATCCAGTTAAGATGGATGCCTTACTTTTATTCCCGTAATGTTTACTGAACAAACAAGGCAAACCGTGTGCTGCAGAGACTATGCGTAACATTGGACAGAAGTTATGATTTATATTTTTCACATCCCCTTGCCACACACAACGGTTTGTTTCAGCCAGAACAATATTTGGTTGTGGAAAAATGTCTATTATTTTAAAAATGTTTTATTATATCACACAGTGGTTCTTCAATTCTCACCTCCAGAACACAGAGGGTTGCCCCTGGGCCTAGCTGTGCCAATTAAGGAGGCACTAACACGTAAACCTGGGTCAGTCCATTGTGAATGATTCGTGTTAGGGCTACAGAGAACACAGAGAGTTCTTTGTGTTCTTCTATAAATGGCACCCAAGGTGAAGTGGAAAAACAGAATAAAGTTATATAACGTCAAAATGCAACAATTTATTAAATATTTTTAAAACAATAGCTTGTTGACAAGCAGAAGCCTTGGTTAAGGGGCGAAGGCAGCTGTTCCCTCAGCTGAATTCATTGGTGGGAGTTGAGGCAAGCCCCAAATTAGGAGGGGCCATTCTGTTCCCGTCAATGGCGCTTATTTGGATCATTAGTTGGTTCCACGGGAGAGTAATGCCTGTGATTAGCTCATGTAGTTGGCTTCACACACAACAGCATAATCGAGTTCATACGTTAGAAGAATACATACCAGACCCCATGCTGATGCAGTTTGAATTTATCCACTTCGGGTCGGTTTCTCATATCATAAATTCGCTCTGTTTCACCGTACAGTAAATTTAGCAACATCTACAGAGTAGGCTAAGTAGCAAGTCAGTTTGTAACAAATGTTATATCTTCCGTTTTTAATTATTTGACTCAGAACGAGGTATGGCAAAACATATTTTATATGTTTCAATGCGCCTAACGCGAGTTTCTGTGAGCACAGTGCAAGTCCAAGCACGGGAATTCCTGGCGCCTCGTAAAATGACGAGCCGGAAATTAAAATTCTAAAATTAACGAATGCATATTATATTCCACATCAAAACTAGATTCCAAGCAGATAGAACCATATTAACACCAGTTAGTCTGACATTATTGGCCATTGAGTGAAAGCACGACGACGAATTCGGCCAGGATTCCCAGAAACGGAATATGGTTTCTTTGGAAACTTATCACAACCGAAGTAAAATGTGTAATGTAGCCGTTTTCCATTGGAAGTGTAATCCCGAATGCTGTCAGGTAAACCTGAAGAACGCAGGTTCTAGCAACGGTGGTATAATGAGATAGCATTACAATTTCCATGGCGTTCGAGATAAAATATTACAACAATGAAATAGGCGTTTTAAACCCGTTATGTTATTTGTGTTCAAATGGTAACTGTTAGCCATAAACAGGTAAGAATTGAACGAATAGGCCTACAACTATCTAGGCTTAACCGGTTTTGTCTGTGAAGTATCTTGTGTATCAAGTGTAGTTATTTTTTAATCTAACCGTTTTAACCTAGTTATTCCCATTGCATAGAATAATTTATTTATTTGTTTATTTTTTCTGAAATCATTTTAGAAATGCATGCATACATTTGTAGTAAAGTTGGAACTTGCTGCTCCAGTAATTATCTGTACTTTCATCACATTCTTAGGCGGTAAACATTGTTTTGTGATGTCAGAGATAAATGGTTAATAGGCCTATGAATAATTTATTTTAAAACTGTAATTCAGTTAACTTAAATGACCTTGTAAAAGATCTGTGCCCACATTATAGTAAGAGAGTGTAGCTTGTTCTAAAGGCTTGTTTCTCTTTCCTTTCCCTAAAATAACATTTTGCCTTCGAAACGCTGCGTTTTAATTGCAGCGCAATGAAGTAGGCTAAATGAGTGTTGGTTAATAAAATGAAGCTCTGTTGGATGTCTCGCGGAGAAGTTCCTCAAAAAACTGCATAGCTCCGCCTGATCCACAGTGATAGGCTGTAAGCGAGTTGGGACGGCCCTCGTGGAAGGGAAAAAATCTGCCTGTCACTTGAAGAGGAAAGAAGGGAAGGTTTGTATTCATTTGACCAGAGAAGTGAGCTGAAGGCAGAAGGTGTTGCTTTCGGAACCGTCTGCCGTTACCATGGTTGGTGATCACTGTGCCTTTTCAGTAGATAGCACAACTAAGCATTCCCAAAAAAGCACCAGAAGCGGACTGAGCTGTAAAATGGTCCTTCAAGCATTCGGCAAAGTTTTGAGGTAAATATTAATGTTAGTTGATAACTTATATTCGTTTAGACTTTTCTAGCCAGTTTTTACTGTGTTTTGTTCAGTACTCTGTTTATTCCACTCGTGGTTGGTCGTGAAGTTTGCGCTGCAGTTCGTACAGCGTAGCGTGTTCCGTGTCGCTGTAGAACTGTTCCATTTCCAAAGTGCAAATATGCTACAAGTGACTCGGAGTAGACTGGAGACATGTTGGTATTATTTATCCGTTGTGAGTATTAAATAGTAAAGTAATATTCAAGCGTTGCGTGCTGCGTACGGTCGACAATATAATTTCGTCCGGGGGCTGCCGTGCATGAAACAAGGAGGGTTGAAAAAGTTTTTCCTTCTGAACGACCTGGAAGAGCCTGTTTACACACTAATGGCAGTACAATAACAAACACGAACGGTAACCTTTCATTTCCGTATGACACGTCAGGTCAATTGATTTAATGATGTCGCTTTACCGCCATCAACAGGATCTGCTAATCTTATTTTATACTATACAATAACCAGAACAATAAAACAGTTCAGAGAATAGTTGTAGATTGGGGCTGGGATTTCGTTCTTAAACCATGTAGGCGAGTCTCCCATAAAATCAATTGGTTTACAGCCTACTGTGTTTGTTTTCTTGTTTAAAGAAACGCAGCCACTTGGTGGCATTGCAAATAGCAAATATTTACATTCCTGTAATAAACGGATCCAAAACCAGTTCTTGCCCATAGCCGCCATAACTGGGTCATCAGATAATCAGATCCAAACTACAGTCTTGCATTTCTTGGTACTGAAATTAGGTGACATTAAATTAGATTTTAACTTGGTTTTATAGAGGTTGAATGCTTTAGCTTCTGTGTACAGTAAAATTATATATATTAATAAATAATGGGTGTGGGGTTTGGTTTGAACCCATAATTGCACATGTATTGTGGCATAAATTGTTCAGTGAAGTAAATCTAGGTTCATTGCTGCATGCACCAAACAGTATATTTTTAACATTTTTTTTGCAAGAACTCCCACAGGACAATGACACTGTGCTTTAGGGAAAAGGTTATTATTTGCATTTGCACACAAGATAAAATGTAATGAAATAAAATGTTGATGTGCAGAGTGTTTCCTGAATGTAGTCACTGAATTCTTCAGATCTGTGTTCCTGATTTTAGCAGAGGGACCTGAAATTACTACACCGTCCACTTTATTAATGAAGTTAATGATAATGAATGTATTCTTCTTAAAAAAAAAAAAAAACACCTTTAATTGTTCAGCATTTTGTTCCGCCTTCATTATTCCTAAATGGTGAAGGGTGGACAGTGTAAAGAAGTGCTGACGTGCAGGTATCTGTGCTGTAAAGACAGTCTTTGAACCCTAGGCCCTGCCATTCTTCAGATAAATGGCTGGAATTAAGCACAATGCCTGTTTTTACTGGGCAAAGGTGGTGTGTGAGATTGTGAAATGGGGCCAGACAGAGATGTTCTCTGTGTGCAGAGACCCTCTACTAATATTTATCTGGGCGCTTAAAGGTCATCGAGTGCCATCAGTCTCCTCATACTTGCGTAACGGTGTGTCAAGTCGCGTTGCTCAACCCTGCACCGGGTCGCTGTAGCTGATGCCATCCCATGGTGTGGCTTCAGGGAATCTGGTTTTTATCGGTGCCAGTGAAGGAAAGCGGGGGTTAAAACTGGGCTGCAATGGGGCTGCCAGGTGGCTCATTCCGTTAAGGCGCTGTTCAGGCACGTCGCTGGGCCCCAAGGTTGGCCATCGAATCCAGACCGTGCCAGAGCGGTGTACCGTTAGCTCACGTTTGGCCCCGGGATGGGAGAGTTTCAGTCGGGGTGGACGACAGCGCTTCATTGTGCACCGGTGACGTGTTCCATGGGCACCTGCTAGTCCTCCTGTTAAGCTCCAAGAAGAGTCTTACTCCGACTCTTTTCTGTGCGACCCCAGCCTGTTAACTGCGGTAGTAAGTAGCGATAGCATTGTGTGCTTGTCTGCGCTCTCCCGATTTGCTAGTATTTCCAGCATCGAGCGCTGACATGATTGGGCCTTTCAATTGGGCCATGAGATAATGGCGGGGAGAAAAACCATTAAGCAAACAAACCTCTGCTGTAATTATTTTATTTTAAGGTTACGGAAAAATACCGTCTTGCATATGTCACACACCCAATGGCAAGCAGCCTTGTAAAGCATCTAAAAATCTCCACAGAATCAGATATGATCTCTGCCTTCTCAGCGTGGGCAGTGCTGTTTTCTCTTTGTGTAAAAGGAGCCTTTGTGATTCTCATGACTTTTCCAGGAAGTGAATAATGACTTTGGGCTGAGCGTAAGCAGTAGACAGGAGTTATGACTGGGTACTTAAGAAACGTACCTTGTCATATCTTATCTTTACATATCTGAGAAGGAAACAGACTGGAATTGACCGGTCGCATAGTTTTTTTTTCCCCATGTTGTGTTTAGTTTTAGTTGGCCTTTTTCTTTCAAGTTCAAACTCCACGGTCCCTTCCTTTCGTCAGTAACTGACACGCCCAACCTTCAGCACGACTGAATTCCCGTAAGTCTGTTTGGCTGCAGCTTGTAGACGCACTGTTGTTTTTACTGCTGTTTGGCCAGGGAAGGGGAAGGTTTACAGTCGCCCTGTTTCCTCCTGGGGGGAGACATGGCGCACGTGCGCCAAAGCACTGATGCGTGTAGCGGGCATAAGGAGTGGCACGGTGGTTGTGGCGAGCTTTAATACATTGAAAGTGGTCATCTAGCCCTGCACTGCAAAGGCATTGCAACTTAATGAATAAGGGTGGTTTAAAACACTGTGTGGTTATTATTATTACTTATTTTTGGAGATGCAAGGTTTTTCATAGAAAGCTGAAAAAGTGCCGATTCGATTTGCTCTGTCACACTGGCACCGATGTTTATGGCCTCAGTGCTGCGACTGGAAAAAAGCAAACCCGTTTGTCCTGGGAAAGTAATGCTTTTAATCTGGCTTCGCTCAAGGCCTTTCAGAAGGGTCCTGAGATATTTCTCAGGCAGCAGATAGGCTGGGAGTATCTGTGTCTGTGACCCTGATGTGTGTGTGTGTGTGAAGGTGGCGCTCAGGTGTGTCCCGGTAACAGAGATACCGCCTCGCTCGCCGATAACGCCGTCCGAAGGTCTGCGGGGGCAGCTGAGTCAGCACGCCGGCGTTTCGGCGCGGACCGCAGTGTACCGGCTGTACCCTTGAGCCAGCTGCACTCCCCCAGCCCCCAGCTCCTCCAGCTGTGTAATTCTCCCCTGATAAAGTGTCTGCTGAGCGGATAAATAACAAGGCTGTTTCAGTGGCAGAAGCACAGGGAGCCCAGCTCTTGCCCGCTGAGTGAGCAGCCAGTGCCCTGTTGTAGTGCGAATGGGAGGGGAGTGATGTCATCAGAGATAGATGGGTGGATGGATAGATAGATCTGCTATCTATCTATCCATCCATCCATCATCTATCCATCCATCCATCTATCCATCCTCAGCCACCCCCATGTTTCACGTTTGTGAATAGAATTGTTTTATGCAGTATTAAATGAGGCTTCCAAATCCTGAAATCATGAACAATGAATTTTCTTGAAAAGAGCAATATTTTTATATAAGTTTGGTCAACGTTTCTTGAATTTTTGAAGAGATTTTGGCAAAAATGTAAATGTCTGCTTTTTGTATAAATTTTGCTTTTATAAATGGATTCTGGATCAGAATTCACATTTTAACCTTTTAATCCTGAAGGGCATTCCTTTTCGAAGATATGGTCGGGATGGTGATTTTGAAGTGATTTCATAGATCACGTGATTGCATAATGGGCTCGATTCCAAACCGATTCCTAGCATGGGAGAGAATTTATTTTTAGAACGCATCTTGGCAGGGTGGCACCACTCGTATAGAAAATGCATGCATGCATAACAACGAACATCAGTACCCAAATTTTTCTATCATGATAAAGTCTTAATGCTTAGCCTATTGTGTCAATAAACACAGTCAGTGTGAGAAGCTACAAAGATTTTGATTCTCAGCTCACGAAAGTTGTGGCCCACAAAACCAATATACCATGACTGGGCTGAATACTCTATTCTGATTGGCTGGGACAGGTGCATTATTTTTCCATATATGCCTGGCTTTGATGTAACACCTTCAAGAGTTCCATCACTGTTCTAAATTAGTGTGCATCAGTCTGTCTCTATAAATAAAGTAGAAATTTGTAAGAGCAAGCAAGCCAACAGCTTGATATTCATGAACGACTGTACAGAGAGTAGTTAGTCTAGTTATTGCTTGACTTCTTTTATAGTTTAGCCTTTGTTTTGAATATAATTCAGTAATAAGTGAGCTAGCTGTCTGTGATAACAGACATGCTATGAGACCATTTTGACTTAAAACCAAACTGAATTTTAATATTAGGTAACCTGGTTGAGGCACTAGAAAGACACATTCGTTGCGAAGTGGTATAGGGTATGGGATATTTGCTGGAATAGCTTGCAATAGTAATTGCAATTATGTATTTTCAATCTCCAACACATAGTTATACTTGCATAGCCTTTATGAGGAAAAAAAAAACGATTGAGCAGGCAGGTATCTGAAAGTAATCGATGAATCCATTACTCCTACCCATCCCTAGGATATAGGGGCCATTTTATATCGCTTTATTGATTGTCGGCAACAATTGTGATGTAGCTTAATGTGAAGCTTTCATGGGTCCTTGAATTTGTAATAGTAGATCTTGCTGAGGACTTGAAACTGAACTTCTGCAGTTTCTACTTACAACTACTTCTAACCCTACTTAGAGGCCAGCTTCACTATACTGAACTCCCGCACTTTCTACTGTGTAAACCCTACTAACAGCATAGCTTCACTATACTAAACTCCCGCACTTTCTACTGTGTAAACCCTACTAACAGCATAGCTTCACTATACTGAACTCCCGCACTTTCTACTGTGGCTGTAAGCAGGGAGCAGGCCTGCATTTTGCCTGGCAGTCTAAGGGTCTCTGGAGCTCATCCAGACCCTTTTTAGCTTGGTAATGACAGCGCTGGCGTCTCCCCTGGCCTGGTGGTTTTTCGTGGAAAAGGCCCGTTCACCACTTCTATAATGGGGGGGCTAAACTGCAGTTCCAGAGCCCTGGTGTGCGTCGATGGGCGTTCCTGTTTTTCGGTCCGCGCAGTAGAATGGCGCTCTGTGTCTCTGCCACCCCCGACCCACCCTCACACCTCTGGTCCTTTTCCCAACACACCTTCATGTGTCTGGCTCTCACCCCTGAGCTCAGAGCCGTGTCTCTGGCTCTCACCCCTGAGCTCAGAGCCGTGTCTCTGGCTCTTCTCTGAGTTTGTCCAGTGCCCCGCGTGTTGACTAACCCGGGAGCATCAACCTTTCTATTTGCAGTGAAATGGAGGACTGTGTAGGACAGACTGTGCTCTGGTGAGGTGTGTTTGTTTTTCAAAATTTCCATCCTTGTGAAGAAGGTGTTCACATTCTGAAAGAGCAGCCTCGCAGTCATCCGTGTCTATTCTGGTTGGCCCACATTGCTCGGCGTCTATTTTAGGAAGCAGTTTACTTCTTTTTGTGCGCATCCTGTTTTCTTGTCAGGAAGGTCACCTGACGCTTGTGCGTTGCGGTCTTTCGGGATTGTTAGAATAGCTGGCATTCTGATGCGAAAACAGGTTAGCGTGCATTCGGCTGGACCGGCGAGTGTTTTCCCCCACTTCTACCTCTCCGTCTAACCGCCACCGGGGCTATTTCTGTCCTCGGAAAGGGAGCGGCCCGTGCGCTAATTGGAGCCGTGTGGGCTGAGGGGAGCTCTGACGTCGGCCGCTGAAGCGTCGTGCCGCGCGGCGAGAGGGAGGGCGCGCTGGCGACGGCCGCTGGCTCTGGGGTTACGCGGCGGGGGCGGAGGCGGGGGCGGAGGCGTGCGTGGTGCGTTTTGGCAGCGCTGAGGTCACCGCGCCCACCCCGAGGCCCTGGGGTTCGGCGCTGATTATGGGGCGCCTGATTAATTCAGCATGAGACCAACAGGCATTAGCGTTCCGCTCTGCTTCCTGCAATCAGGGTGTGGTGTGGCACGGCGGGGACCAATGAAGGCATTTCTTACAAGTAAAAGATGTAACGCACCAATAAAGACATTTCTTACTAGATGTAACACTTCAATAACAGCATTTCTTACAAGTAAAACATGTAACACTCCAATAAAGGCGTTTCTTACAAGTAAAACATGTAACACTCCAATAAAGGCGTTTCTTACATGTAGAAGAAAAATGGCCGGACAGCTGAGGTTGCGTAACGCTGCAATAAAGGCAGGAATCTGGATTATTTCTGCCTCCTGACATTTGAATGGGAGGCGTGTAGGTCAGCACGACCGGCAGAGTCTCTGCCCGTTTGAGTGAGGGTGGTGGCCATGGCGATGGCTGTGAGCCCCGCTCTCAGAAAGGACACAAACTTCACATGTTTCCTTCAAAGAAACGCGGGTGTGTTTGCCATAACCGGAAACCCAGATGCTGTAATTGAGGTAATTAAGAACAGATGCGTAATGAGGGTCTGGATGCAGTCTGCTTTGCTGTGTGTCTGTGGGCTGTTACTGCGGGGGAGCTATATTTAGCCCCTGCTCACTCAGCAGGTCGTCAGAATAACCCCATGAATTTTAATCATAGGCCTGCCATAGGGCTCTGTCTCTGTGTGTCTGCCTGTGTCCGTCTCTGCATGTGTGTCTCTATGTGTCCTGTGTCTCTGTCAGTGTCTCTGTGTTTGTATCTGGCTTGATCTTGTGTTGTGTAATGCTTGCCTTTCCATTCTGGGCCGGTATTATGAGAGTAGGGCTCAGCACTGCTGAGAACACAAGCAGTACTGCAGATGGGAGGAATTTAAGATCCCCCACCCAGGGGGTCAATGTTCCTTCGCCTTCCTACATTCCCATTGGTATTCCAGAGAAGACGCTTTCCCAGGGCAAGGAGGGGGATTTATACCAGCGCTCCTGCCCCCTGCCCTGAACAGTGGGCACAGCCTGGCATCTCTGCCCCCCCCCCACTCCCACTCTCAAGGTCTCCCTGGCCCCCTGTCTCCCCCGCCTCGGCTGCAGCCAGTCCAGGACACCCTGGCCCTTCTCCCGTCCCCCGCACAGGGAAAGCGTTCTGCTGCTGGCTGTCCAGGGGGACAAATGGGCCCATAAATCAGCCCCCAGCCCCCCCCACCCCAGTTACTAAAGCAACCTGTGTTTGGCCCTTTCACTTGTAGTTCCTCTGGAGCCGGAGTGCTGTTCACAAGCATGTGCCGCTGCCAGGAGAGACGTGCTAACGCCCTGCTGCTGCAGAGAGCTCTCAGAGCGCCTGGAGCTGCAGGCTCTGCCATTTTATCTGCTGCAGCCAAACTGCTCTCTGAGGGTGTGTGAGTGTCAGTGTGTGCATGTGAGTCTGAGTGCCTGTGCACGTACATGTGTGTGTGTGTGTGTGAGTGAGTGTGTGTACGTGTGTGTACGTGTGTGTGTATGTGTGTGTGCAGGAATAATACTCTTGTATTCGTGTCTTTGTCTTTGTCCTTGATTCATGTCGAATGCCACCCTCATAATCATATTCTTTTATGAAGTAATTTATTGCTCCTTTTTTCTGATTTCCACTTCCCAGAAGCCACTTCACTTGGCAAATTGTGTGGTAGGAGGGGAATTGTGAAGCCCTTTGTATATTTAGGATAAAGAAAAACTTCCCTGTTGCCAGCAGTTGTCTGGCACCCCCCCCTCCCCCCTCCCTCCTCCCTTACCCTGTCTCTCGCTCGCCCGCCCTCTCTCTCCCGCCCATGCTCTCTCTCAGTCTTGTGTGGAAAGAACTCTTCCATAAAAGGCGTGTTGTGCCCTCGGTTCGGAAAGTCCTGAAAATGGTGCTGAAGTGCCCCAAAGTCTCCCCAGTGAGGATTGGATGTGGCTGGGATTGGGGGGGGGGGGGGTGAAACCTTGTGCCCCCCAGGTGTACTTATCCCCATTATTAACGGCCCCACAGTGCGTCAGGCATCGAGTCACATCACTTAGCTCGCTGCCATTGGCCGTATAGAGACTGAGCGCTCGTGGGTAAAGTGGGCTAAAGGACCCTCACGCAGTTAAGTGTGTATTACTGGCCAGTGTTGAGCGCCTTTAGCTGCTTCATTAACTGCTTGGCTCCTGCGGGTGCAGTCGGGCCAGGCAGACGGGGCTCTGAGAAGCCTGGTCTCTGTGTGTGCGTGTGTGTGTGTATGCATGTGTGTGCGGGTTTGTGTGTGTGCGTGTATGTGTGTGTGTGTGTGTGTGTGTGCGTGTGTGTGTGCGTGTGTGTGTGCGTACGTGTGTGTGTGTGTGTGTGTGTGGGTTTGTGTGTGTGTGCGTGTGTGTGTGCGTACGTGTGTGTGTGTGTGTGTGTATGCATGTGTGTGCGGGTTTGTGTGTGTGCGTGTGCGCGTTTGTGTGTGTGTGCGTACGTGCGTGTGTGTGTGTGTGTGTGTGTGTGTGTGCGCGTGTGCGCGTGTGTGTGTGTGTGCGTACGTGCGTGTGTGTGTGCGTGTGTGTGTGTGTGCGCGTGTGCGCGTGTGTGTGTGTGTGCGTACGTGCGTGTGTGTGTGTGTGTGTGCGTGTGCGTGTGCGTGTGCGTGTGCGTGTGTGTGTGTGTGCGTGTGTGTGTGTGTGTGTGTGTGCGCGTGTGCGCGTGTGTGTGTGTGTGCGTACGTGCGTGTGTGTGTGTGTGCGTACGTGTGTGTGTGTGCGTGTGTGTGTGCGTACGTGTGTGTGTGTGTGTGTGCGTACGTGTGTGTGTGTGTGCGTGTGTGTGTGCGTACGTGTGTGTGTGCGTGTGTGTGTGTGTGCGTACGTGTGTGTGTGTGCGTGTGTGTGTGCGTGTGTGTGTGCGTGTGTGTGTGTGTGTGTGTGTGTGCGTGTGTGCGTGTGTGTGTAAGCGTGTGTGTGTGTGTGCGTGCCTGTATGCATGTGTGTGTGTGTGTGTGTGTGCGTGCCTGTATGCGTGTGTGTGTGTGTGTGTGTGTGTGTGTGTGTGTGTGTGTGTGTGCGTGCCTGTATGCATGTGTGTGTGTGTGTGCGCGCAGCGGCGGAGGCAGCGGGATGAATTCCAGAGCCCTCGGCTGAGGCAGCGCAGACGGAGCGGGACACGCAGAGAGAGGCTGCCCTAATCCCGCTGGAATGCTGGCGGCTCTCGCCTTATTAACTCCACAGCTACATCTGCATCTGTCCCTCTGAAGCTCCTCTGCTCTCCCCTGCCCTTCTTTTACCTGCTCTGCGCCTGCATGAGCGGCGTCCAGCATTGTGACAGGTAGAATATGTGTTGCATAAGTGTCTCCAAAAATAAGTGTGTACAGACTCCGGTAGTATCTATATGCCGGTATGTTGCTGGGTAGACTGTTAGTGGATTTCAGTCAGGCTTCTTTTTAAGAGCAATGCATTGTGTCTCCATTCAAATAAATCTGGGTTTCAACCTGCACCTGACTCTGAGTACTGCTGGTATTCCCCAGCTGTAGGGGGCGCTGTAGAGTGTTTCGTAAGGAAAGGCTGTTGCTGTTGGGATTGAGAGTTGAGCTGTGCTGGAACCCGAGTGGCACTGCCGGGCTGTGGCAGCTGTGGCTGTCAGTCACCAGTCACCGCAGGGAATTCTGGGAGCTGAAGCGCTCAGGCCTGCAGCTGGCACCGGCCTGCCGCGCGCGCGTGTGGCAGCTGTGGAGGCGTGCGTTAGCGCTCGTCCTGATGTCCTCAGCGGCGGCGTCTCGTCACGCACGCACACACTCCTCTCACGTGTTTTTCCAGGCCGACTGAGGGCTCGCGGGCGGCGGCTATGCCACGTGCCACGTAGCTAGCATAGCGTAGCGTCACTAGTCCTGCATCTGCTGCTGTTTGTTTGCCGGCATCGCGCGCCTCGGCACCTTGCTTTCCTGTCGGAAAAGCGGCTGGGGGGCGATCGTGTGCGCTTGGCTCCCTCGGGGGGGTTTAAGGCCCGGGGGAGGGGTTTTTTCCCGCTTGTCCCTGCGTGCGGCTTCGCTCTTGAAGAAGGCAGGAGCGTTTGTTTTAACGAGGGGGAAACGGAAGGGCCCGCTCTGGGAACGCGCGGCGGGGACATTTTTTATGTTTAAACAAAGAGGGTGTGGATCGAGAGGCCGGAAATCAGCTCAACAAAAGCGCCGTGAATGAATTCTGGGAGCGTTCCGCAACTCCCGTGTCCTCAAACAACCGACACGCTGAAGCAGAGCCAGAGGGAGCGAGGGAGCGAGGGAGAGAGGGAGAGGGGGAGAGGCTAATGAGGCTGGCCAGCGAGCAGCGGAGCCAGAGGAGCATTGTGGGCCGTGACCTGGGGCAGGTCCAGATCCACCGCTGCTCCTGCTTTCTGACACACAACCCAACATCCAGACCCGTCCTTTCACAGACGAGAGGCAGTTGGGCAGGGCTCTGCAGCAGCTGTGCACACAGGCTGTGGGCTAAAGACACAGGCCTCTCTGTGGCCGCCGAGCTCCAGCCGGCTGTTGCCGGGTCACGCTTGGGCTGAATAGCGTGCGAGGTAGCGGCTGTGGATCGGGTACAGTTGGCGTGGGGGCGTGGGGGGTGGGGGGGTGGGGGGTGATTTAGGGACCTCAGCCCTGCAGTGTCGACAGGAGTGTCACAATAGAAGAACAAGAAGACTTGTGCTTATGCTGGTGAATGAAATGATTTTTTTTGGAGGACTGTTGCCAGAACGTTCTAATGCCACCAGGCAAGGCTTAACTGAGTACACCTGGTGCTTCAAGCACCGCAGCGGGTTAAAAAGGCTGGCTGTGAATACCGGATCCCCAGAGGCAGCAGCATATTCAAATAAAACATTTAAAACACACATCCTTAGTTTAATCAGGTTAACCAGAGGCGAGACAGAAAGACACACCGCCCTGGAAATTAACCACCACCTCACGTAACGTTTAGAGCTTACTCTGCCAATGGTGTGTCCCTCGTGCTGACCCCGCCCTTCTCGTGCTCCCCGCAGGAAGTCGAAGACGAAGCCCAATGGGAAGAAGCCGTCCACGGAGGAGAAGAAGCCGTACCTGGAGCCCGAGCACACCAAGGTGCGCGTCATCGACTTCCACCCGAAGGAGCTGGTGGTGTTGCCCCGGGAGATCGACCTCAACGAATGGCTGGCCAGCAACAGTACGTCACCGGCTCGCTTGCCCCGGTTCATTAACGCTCGCGTTTGTACACGCGCGTGCAGAGTCAGACTGCCCTCTGGAGAAAAGATTACATCAGCGCTTCCCAACCCTCTTCCTGGAGACCCTCATGTGGCACCCCTGACTCTGCTAATTAGCAGCTCAGTGAGATCTCTAGCTGCTGACTGAGGTGTGCTTTGCTAGGAGTGGAGTGAGGACCTACTGGACGGTAGATCTCCAGGAGCAGGGTTTGGAATCACTGGTTGGCCACGCATTTTTATGTTTTATGTCTCTATCTCTCTGCTCCTGTCTTTTGGGCTCTCACTGTGATAGTTCCTATGCAGGGCAAACTAAGTTTTTCAAGTTTGCATTTTGCAGTGTCGCAATATTCTGGATGCAAAACTCAAAGGCACAAGTCAAAACCTGGCCCACAGTATGTATTACTAAGCTAAGTCAGGCTTACAGTATGCAAACCAGTACGACTGAAGTTCTGTAGCCAGCGAGTTTTATTCGATCGAAGCTGGGTTCATTTTAAAATTAATGTTCAAGCTGCCCCGACAAAGTGAAGTAATTTAAATTCATTGTAATCTTAATTGAGCTCTAACTGTTCATTCAGTTTACATCTTTTTGTCCAAAGTGCAGTCTTAGAGACTCTGGTAGAGTCTTGTGGTAGGCATTTAATACCGCAGTGAGCTCCTGGATTTATGGCGTAGCACAGTGATGTTTGTGTAAGAGGGTAAACGTGTTTCAGTGTGGTTGTCTTTGTGTTTGGCCCCCATCCTGTGTGCTGGTCTGATGCCACATGGGTGTTAAAGTGGGGTTTCTCTCAGTGTTTCCTGTACGGAGCAGTGTCAGCTTATACGTGGGTCAGATGACGGAACCCCCTCCCCAAGTGAAGCCAAGTGGTCACATGACCTTTGTGGCCTGATATGATTGGCTGACTCTGTGCACTTCTGTTTCCATTGCTTCTCGCCCTCACAGCGACGACCTTCTTCAACCTCATAAACCTGCAGTACAGCACAATCTCGGAGTTCTGCACCGGGGAGACGTGTCATGCCATGACTGCGTGTAGTACGTGAGTACCTTTACTTCCCCGCTTCCTGTGAGCCCGAGCGAGGCGGAGAGAGCTCTGGCATGCCCCCACGGCCCGCCCCACGGCCTGCCCCCACGGCCCGCCCCACGGCCTGCCCCCACGGCCCGCCCCCACGGCCCGCCCCATAGCCTGCCCCACGGCCTGCCCCCACAGCCCGCCCCACGGCCTGCCCCACAGCCCGCCCCCACGGCCCGCCCCCACGGCCCGCCCCCACGGCCTGCCGCACAGCCTCCCGCTCGGGCCGCTGAACGCCCCTCTCTGAACACCAAACCCCCGGAGGATCCGCGAGCCGGTCTTTGTTCTCCAGAAGAAAGTTAGAGCCTTTAGTGGCATGCTCCCTGGCTATTCATCTCCCAGGCTTTGGGGGGGGGGGTGGGGCAGGTGTGAGGCCCGCACACGGGCCGGCTGCTCCTCCTGCTGTCTCTGTGTGCGCTGAAGCGTGTCCTCAGCGTGAGCGAACGGGGAACCCCACAGCAGGCTGCGTCAGACGAGCCGGAACACATAAAATCATCCTCCTCTTCCTGCTCGCAGACGGCCGCGCGCACGGTTAACGCCGCTAATGAAACACGCTCTTTGGCGCTAGCTCAGGGACAGACGACCCTGGAGGAAGCGATGATCCGGACTGCGCTGGACCCCGCGCACTCGCAGAATCACGGGCGGTGCGCTGAAATCGGGCACGTTCGCGGCCGTGGAGCGAACGCGCCTTCGCCCGACTGGTTACCCCGGTCAGGGCCGCGCCGGCTCAGAGAGAGGCCTGCTGACGTAAACCTGGAAAAACCAGATCAGCGGCAAATTAAGAGCGCGCTTTCCGCACACTCAGCACTTCAGGAAACGAGAGGGAGAGGCAGTGAGGGGAGCGTGCTTCTGTAAGGTTTATACGCGCTTTCTCCCTGTGGAGTGCTTCTTGTCTAGACTCCCACTCTTTCAGCAGAGGCTTTAGATTTAAAATGGATCAGACTGGATTGTATGTTGAGTTTAGGTGTAAGTAGGTGGTGTTCTGCGGTGGGGGGGATAGGAATCCGATGAGGATGGGAATGTACGGTGTCTGGGAATGCGGCAGCCGCCATTGCGCCCCGTCCCGTCAGTATTGGGGACAGGATCGGGCCCCAGGCAGGCGGAGATGCCCCTCCCCCGTCCGCTTTCTGCACTCCCTGCCGCTGTTGCTTGTCTATGTGTGCAGCGTGGAGTCGGAGCTGGAGGAATTTTACCCCCACCTGAGCGAGCCTCAGCCCAGCCATTCCCTCCCAGACCCGGCCTTTCTGTCTGGGTGCATAAATAACAGCACGGCCTGGGTCTGATACAGTTTTGGGAGGTGTGAGGTATGTTGAGGGGTGGTGCAGCTCCTCCAAACGGGTGTGTTTGGACTGGGCTTTTGGTTGACTGTAGACTCCACAGCAGCGGTCCTGTCAGTAGGAGTGGCCCAGTCAGCTCTGGTGTGAAATTTGGCTCTCTACTGCCCACTGCTGGCTCAGTTTGGGTAGTGGAGATCAGTGCGATCACAGTTACTGGAGATGAGAGCCGCCCAGCCGTAATTACACCACAGTCTGAAGTTCCCTGCCTCTCCTTGCCCCCCGCTGGCCGGCTGCTTGCTGTGTCTGGCCTCTTCCTGCCTGAGCTGAATCCCCACCTGCAGGGGGGGTGTCTGTGCAGAGGGGAGTCAGTCTGCATTCCAGCACTGTCCCCCCAGCACTGCGCCTCCCCAACTCTCTCACACACTCCCACACGTGCACACGCACACACACGCAAACACTTTTCACAATTATGAAACACGCAACTTTTTCACAATTGTGAAATTAGGAAAATGGAGGGTGCTTACCCAGATCCAGTCAGAGAGTGAGTGCTTTGATTTAATGGGAACAGCGAGTGAATGATGTTGAGGCTTTAACATGTCTGCCTTATCTGTGGGAGTACACGGGCTCAGGCACAGCAGTGGCTGCGCACACCGCTCATAACGGTATGCATGTCTGGAGGGCTGGCATTCTAGAAAATTCCGTTCTGACCCTCTAATGCCCCGCTCTCTCTCACAGGATATACTACTGGTATGATGAGAGGGGGAAGAAGACCAAGTGCACAGCGCCCCAGTATGTCGACTTTGTTATGAGCATGGTGCAGAAGCTTGTGACAGACGAAGAAATCTTTCCCACAAAATATGGTGAGTTTGTAGAAGCAGTCTGTCCCCTTGTGGTCAGTCTGAAACACTGCAACTGATAAAATATACAGACCTTCAATTTACCCAAGAAACACTTACCGTCTCTGATACCTTTATAAATGAAAAGTGGTTCAGCTAACAGCAAAGTGATAATTATCATTAATTAAATTACATTTATTCAGCAACATCAATAACATTTTCTTAGTCAGAAAATTATACACAATTTCACAATTATTTGTAAACACTTAAATTATCGTTTAAAGTAACCCTGCATTTGTTTGTGAAATGAATTCTAAACAATATCCAGTATATGATTTTTACTGGATATATTACTTTACTCACTAAATGCAACACATGTAGAGACTTCAGCAAAAGTCTTTTGCCCTCCATGATTGTGGATTGTTAAATCATGTGGAAGGTCAAAGTGCACTGACTCTCCTTAAATGGTTCTCCCTCTCCTTCTCTCTCTCCCCCCCCTCAGGTAAGGAGTTCCCGAACTCGTTTGAGTCTCTGGTGAAGAAGGTGTGCCGGTACCTGTTCCACGTCCTGGCGCACATCTACTGGGCCCACTTCGGCCAGACGGTGGCCCTGGACCTGCAGGGACACTTGAACACTCTGTACACGCACTTCATGGTCTTCGTGCGGGAGTTCAACCTGGTGGACCCCAAGGAGACGGCCATCATGGACGACCTGTCCGAGGCCCTGAGCGCCCCCCCCTCCCCCACCGCACACAACCACGTGACGGAGAGATGAGCCGCCGCCCGCTGCCCAGCGTGGAGGGGACGGACTTCAGCCCGGGGCGTGGCCAGGACTCTGAGGCCACGCCCACAACACCGCTACCACCAGGCGCCGCCAGCAGGGGTCAGTCACGCCAGCAGGAATTGGCGTTAGCTTTTCCCCAGGGCTCATCCTGCCTGCCTGCCCAGCCTTTTAAGTAGGAATCAACCATGTGGTGTTTATTTTTTTTTTGTTTGTTTTTGTTTTATTTTCATTTTTTTCCTGTTTGATTTGTTTTGTTTAAATGTTGTTCTGGTTTTCAGGGGGCCGGGGTTTGTTCACACTCTTTCTGTCTCTCTCCCACTTCACCTACAAACAATCCAGCAATGGGACGGTGGCTCCGCCCCCTTTTTAACATACTATCATGTAATGGTATTATAAGGTATTACTGAAAAAAGAGAAAAGTGTGACATTTTAAGCGTAGTGTTCCCACCGTCGCCCGGCGGGACGCCCCGCCCTCCCGCGAGGTGTGGTGTTGATTCCGCTCTTGTTCTCCTGATTGTTTGGGGAGAGTCCCAGCCCTCCTGAGGGCCCCTCCTGCTCAGGACGAGGGAGGAGCTGTCACCTCTGCAGCAGTGCTGGGAAAAACGCTGTTCTCTTTACGTTAGCATCGCCCTGCAGTAGCGTAGCCCTGCTCCTAATGCTCCAGTCTAACAAATCCTGGCCCCCCTCATTTAATAGCCAAGCTACTGCTTTAGACGGGGAGTCAGAGAGCTGATCGCGTCTCATTAGGTCCCTCTGTGAGGATAAGAAGTCCAGCGGTGGACGCAGGACTGGCGGCGTTGCCAGTTCTGTAGGCTGGGGGTCCTGTGTGATTTTTCTTTCTTCCTCTGTGGTTTCTGACCTCCAGTGCAGCTGGGCCATGAGGACAAAGACATTGCCATTGTCTGCTGATTGACAGGCCTGTTTCGGCTGTGCTCCAGGTCAGGTGGTGGAGGACGAAACGTGTCCCCATGCCCCCACACCCCCCCACCCCCGCCCAAAACAAGCCTCCCCCAAAACCTCTGCACCCTCCTGGGGTGGTGCTAGTCCAAGCAGACTAGAGGTAGTGCTTAGAAAGGAGGGCTGTGGAGGGCCTCAGGACGACTTCTGAAACAAGGTTGTGTTGGAATCAGCCCACTGTCCTGTTGGAGCAGAATGCCCCCCCATCTTAAGGACATACCAATCTTGGTTTGGTTCATAATCATTTTTAAATGGTTTAAAAGGTTAGGACTTATTAAAGTAATGGAAACCCTGGAATTATATGCAGACTTAACAAGCTATGTAATTAAGCTAACCACATTGAGAGAGTAAAGTTGACATTTGACAGTAGATTTTCTCGAGATAGGAGATTGTATTGGGATTGGGGTTTCTGTCGGGATAAGGGGGTTATATCGGGATAGCCTCCATTGTGGAGGGTGGATTTCTTTTCCCATTATTTATTTTTGTTTGACATTTGCAGGGTTCTTCATTTCTCGCTTTCATTTTTATGTATTTTAATTATCTAAGTTAAAAGCAATTAAATATTTTAAGCTCTGCAAATTATAACCTAATAAAAGAAAAATGGCACTTCAAGCTCCTTTGTGTTAAATCATTGATGCATTCTTGAATCGGGTGCACTGCGACAAAGAAAATAACTTTTTTACCTCCATATGTGGTGTGTATAGGTTTTAATGACATCCGGTTTTAATTTTTAATTCCTCTGGATGGACTGTTTTCAAAACCGAATTGCTATTGCATATCTATTCCGCAAGGGGGCAGGAACTCAAGGTAAGCCAATGTTAACATAAAATGTGGCAGTTCCACCATGAATCCAAACGGTGGAATTATCGTATTGAAGAAAGAATTTACATTTAAAGTTGTGTGTATTGTAAGTAACATGTATTTTCAAGAGCTGTTATTTCAGTCATTATTTATACCCTGAATAACGTGTATAGCGAAAGTTTTTTTATTGTTGTATTTGGAGACTTAAAATGAAAATGGAAAACGGAGTCCTGGACACGCAACTGGGATGCTTAATCGCAAGTCAGAAAAAAACTGATTAGTGCTGATTAGTATGTTTCTTGTCGATGATATAAATGACAGCCTGAGAGAATAACATTTTATTAAATTTTATTAAAAAACAAAGAAAAAAACTACAGTATATTTTATATTGTAGGTTACATGGTGCTACAGAGATATAGGCTCTGCATGAAAAGCAGGTGAAAAGCAGTAACATACCCTAATAGGATCTAAACTTATGTTTAACAGACATACCATTTATGCTATGTCTGTTTATGTTGAAATAATGTTGAATAATGAAAATAATGTTTAGACAAAATGCAGCCCTCGCAACATTAGATTCTATTTTTTTCTATATTTATTAGATTCATTTCACTGGAGAAATGCTTCTATTTATACATTATTATTTATATACATACCACACCCATAGCATGCTTTCTAACAGGTGTTGATGACTTCTTTCCTACATGTTCATACCACGGGCAGATAACGTTTGGGCATATGAATGAAGGCCTTTGTAATATAAACTTGGTTCATTGTCTAAGACATGCCCGATTATGTTTTACTTCTAGTTAACTGGTCGATCGGTATTTTACTGTTCTAAATGAAAATATGAGTAACTTTCATTTGCAAAGAGCCGACAGCAGATGTGTTACACAATTCAGGCAATTGGGCACATGCATTTAATTGCATTCAGTACAGAATGCATTTCAGTGTGAATAGCGAAAGTTCACGCGCAGGATTTTCCCCCCTCAGCCATATGGTAATTCAAGTGTTACACATTATTTGCAGTATACTACTGCACAAATTATTATATAAATATAAACGGTAATGTCGCATATCATGTGTTTAGACGCGCGGACGCTATTTATCATATTAAAAAGCAAAAACAAAAAAAATCTTGCTACAAAAATGTTCAGGTTCCAGGATTTACATCGTAACAAAAGTGTTCTCAAATAACATTACCAGTATGTCGGTTGGGCAATGCTGTTTTTTCACGCGGCGAGACCAGTTTGCGTTTCCTGATGGTCCCTCTAGTCCGTAGTTGACTTTCTTTAGAATGAGCAATGCTTCCCATCTCATCGAGTTTCCTCGCACTGCAGCTAGGAGTTGGCACGTCAACCGTGCCCCCAAATTTAGAATAATCCACAGCGTACATGCCGTCATCTTCCGAGACTGTTGGCACAAATCTTCGCCCCCAAAATATCTCCTCCGACAGGTACGATGTCCGAGCTTGGGTTGTGATGCCAGTTGTTTCAACCACACCTTCCAGCACGACAACGACCTCTATGTCCTCATGTTGCAAGTCGAATTCTGAAAGATCGTAGAGGGGACTATTTTTGTCAATGATGTGGCAAATAATAAGAGGGGACACTAAAAATATGCCGTTCGTCCCGATCGGATTGTCCATCTGAATATCTATTTGGTCGAGGGGGACCATCTCTCCCTCGTTAGTGAAGGTCTTTCTGATCACCTGCATTCTGACCGCGGCGCTGATAATCATGCTTTTTCGGAGGTCCCCAAGTCTGATCATGAAGCACAGCTTGTTGTTTCTCAGGGCAATCACCGCATGCTTGCTGAATATAAGCGTCTCCGCGCGGCGACGGGCTTGAGCGGTTTTCATGAAGATGCACCCGAGCATGACGGCATTAATAATCAAACCCACGATGCTCTGAACAATAAGTGTAATTATGGCAGAGAGGCACTCTTCCGTGACCATGCGACCCCCGAAACCGATAGTCAGTTGCACCTCCATTGACAACAAAAATGCCGAAGCAAAGGAATCGACACTTGTGGCGCACGGGATGAAATCCTGACTTTGCTGATGTAGGTCCCCATGCGCAAAAGCCACGAGCCACCAAATCATTCCGAACAGCAACCAACTGCATAGATAAGACATCGTGAATATTATAAGTGTATAAATCCATCTAAAATCCACTAGAGTGGTGAACACATCCTGCAGAAACCGCCCTTGCTCCCTGATGTTCGTATGGGCCACATTGCATCTCCCGTTCTTGGCCACGAACCGAGCCTTTCTCGTCTTGGCTGTACATTTAGGCTGTAGCACATCCTCTGCCAAACGTGTGAGCACGTAGTCGTCAGGAATAAGCTCTTTTCTAGACAACATATTGGGCCCATTCTATAAACAAGACAACTTTACTTTCTCATGAGTCATGTAAAGGACCAAGACTACCACGGGACAGGCTTTTTGCGCTCTCTGAATGGCGTTTACTCTTCCTCAGTACTTCAAGTGTCAGCTGACTTACGGCAAATGTTGTCCACTGAAGGTACGTGCCCCCTTTCCGTTGCCAGATCAGCTGCAGCGTGTCCAAAAGAAGGCTCTACTTTCAGCAAGCATTTCAGCTGTCGCTGCTAGTCACCGCAGAAGGATAGTAAACAGTAGCCTAGGGCCTAACTCAAACCGTCAAAATAAATGTTATTGATATAGACTGCATGCGAGTTAATCAATAGATTGTCACGATCATTCTTTAAAATGTGTAATTTCTGGGGAAAGACCGCAAGAAATTTAAAATCGTTCACAGCTGACCCAAAGGGAAATCGCTGTGGAGCGCGTCCGGTAACCTCCAGTAGAAAGTAAAATTAGACTATAGGGCTCAGAGCCACGGGCGCGTGATCTAAGGCTTGCTCTGCTAACGAGTTAAGGAGAGAAAAATAATACTCACCGAGAGAGGTAGACTAAATGACTTGGAACAGGGGTTAACAGCCATGTCTTTATTTTAGGCTATTTCAAAGTCAAAAGGACTGAAACAATGGCTTCATCAAGCAAGCATCACCTTTTCATTTATAATAATAGCAAACTACAAATGCAGTTCTGTTATTTAACCACGTGTTGCACTTGCACAGGGAGGAGTTAATCTCTCTGCCTTGGGTTGCTCAAGTTCCCAGCTGCTATCCCTTCCTCTGCTATAATCAATCAGATCCAGTCTATAGAAACCAAATGACATATGAACTATTTGAATCTACAAACCTTAGCCAGATCAGATAAAGGAATTTTGTGGATTGTGATTCTTAAGTCTATATTTAATTACAGCTTTGCATTGCATTGTAGGAAAAAGGGCGCCGGTTACTTACTTGCCAAAATGCCTCTAAAATGGTTCATTGTTTATCTAATGTTCCATCGTTTGTTGTCTGAAATCTCCTTATTTGGACTCAAATTCTGTTAATCTTCATTGAAGATCTCGGTGTTATGGTAGTTTAAAGGAACATTAGAGCATTGTGGCTTTAGAGGACTGCACTTGCCTGCAAACCAGACATACCAAACCCCTATTATATTCAGAACAGTAAATGAGGCTTGGCATTGCTAATGCTGGCTACATTTTGGCACTGGGAACATTCCCTCCGTGGGAAAAATGGAGACACAGGTGAGCCTACAACAATTTCGGATACAATTGTTAAATGGTTAAACAGATTGTTAAACAGTTCTGGAACTAGTGACAATGCATGGTCATCGTCTATATAGAGAGTAAATAGGTACGATGGAAATGTGTGAAAAGTTGTGCAATATTTAACTGCTAAGGTAACCGTGGTGTGAATCACAGAACCTGTTATAACTTACTTTACAGTTCAGAATAAAAGTACTTAATTTGCGAACGTGTCCGTTGGAATTACTTGGAACTTCCTCTGCATAGAGCCCAGCTATGTATTGTTCAACGGAAGCAAATAGCAAAGTAAAATTACACTGAAAAAGTGGTAAATGGTATCAGAGCTGTAAAATCAAGTGCTGTCGCTGTAACTGTTTGATACTTTCCTATAAAGCCACCTGTAAATGGGCAATAAGAAGATACCATGTCTAGACCGTAGTCTATGTAGTAAAACGGCAGGACGCCCGAGATCCCTGTCCAAGGTGCTGACGCACAACATAACGCACACCTCATTCTTCCTTTGACACTTAAATGTATGTAATGATAGATGGGAAACGGACCTCGATTTAACTACCCCCATAAAACGAAGACACGTTACATTTCTTTTTGGGAAATGCAAGCTCTATGTAGTTTTCTTTAAGACAGGGGGCTCCCATGGGGATCTGCCATCGGGATCTGCTCCGGCCCGGCGAGCCCGGTTCCGCAAGAGGCATAAAACAAATGGCGGTTTTTCTGCACTAATGCCCGCGTCCGACTAAGTCTCCCATCCCTTTGCCGCTATCACATCGATGACACAACGCAGCACTTAGACTTAAATTAGTTAGACAGGGTTTAACGGCCCAGCGATCTCTCCATTCGCAATAAGGAACTTGGCTGCACGTCCGCTTGTAAGTAGGCCTAATTAATTTATCAGACGCTCTTATCCAGAGAAACTTACAATGTAAGAGAAACGTGAGATGCAACATCTCTAAAGTAACCTAGTATACGAGTACAAAATTAACTGTGCAATCTATTAACCAGCATTCCTTATTTTAAGAAATCATATTAAATACCTTTCCTTACCCCCATGGGAAAATAATTTTGATTATTTTGAACATATTTTACTCAAATCTTGCTTACTTTTTTATATTCCTTTAAGGAATAGGTCAGCCATTACAGAGAGGCAGTGACTCACATGTGCAGATCATAATGCCCTGTGTGATTCCGTCTGCTTAACACAACTGTACAACTGCAGTCTCTGAACGGGCCAAATTGAACAGGGGTCGGTGAAATGTGACCGTGCTCGGATAGTCACAGGGACGTCTTTTAATAGCAGCTGAGCTCGGAAAGCATTTTCTCCCACCGGATTAACTCCGCATGCCTGTCCCGTCTGTAATGCGCCAGTAACACACCCTGCGTGTCTCAAATTTAGCGCACAAGGCGGACCCTGACGGCTCTGTGGCGGAGATCCTCACGTGACCTGAGACAGGTGAGTTCTGTAAAACCATGCGATCGCCAAAACAGGTGAGTTGCGTGATGTCATTGTGTGCTGTTATTTCAGATCAAAATGGAGAACAGATTCTCAGCTCTGCTCGTTGAATTTTTTATTGGGCCTGGACACATACACACTTGTAGTGATACACACTGTGTGCAGTTTAGCACTTTAGATTAGCTCCACACTGCCTGGAGATGCTGAGTCAGCTACAGGGAAAGAGAGTCCAGAATGCGATGAAGGAATGGCGGCTATTTAACCAGCATTAACACCTTCTGCAAGAGAAAGATGAGAGCGAGCAGCTGGCTATTTGGAGTCACTGGCAATTTCCGGCTCGCTGATGTCATATTTCAGCCCTGTCTCTTATAACACACAGCGAGAGAGGGAGGGAACATTATGGGAGTGCTGGAACTGGGCAGTTATGGGAGTGCTGGAACTGGGCAGTTATGGGAGTGCTGGAACTAGTGCTGGGGTTTTACCCCCCCCTCCCCACACTCATTCCCCAGAGCATACACCCCAGTCAGGGGAAATGCAAGGTTCCCACACTTATCTGTGCCATCAAATCTGGGACCTTTCATGTCTTCCAAATCAATGTCCACAAAAACTGCACAATGGGCTACATCACAAGTTTGCTATAAGCATTAATTAAAGCAATATAAAATGGCCCCAATTTCACAGAAAATCTATGTAATTCCTGGGTTCATTCTTTCAAACCATTTTGATTTAGTACAATGTGGATACTGATCCATGATGCCTTGAAGGGTGTCATTTATGTATGAAATATAGACGTGAAGCTTTAAAGATGATAGTAAAATTTATCAACAAAATAAAGCAAACACTTTAGAGAACCTCAAGATTTTCTAGGAGCATGGGTATGTTGTAAAGAGTCAACATACCCATGCTCATGAAGTCAGCCAGAGACAAGCAAAGAAAAGAAAATAGAACTCAACAAGAAGACCAAAACTATTTGACAGCTCAACATCCGGAGTGGTCTAAAAAAACCAGGCTAACATAGACAGTTGGTGAGGGAACATGATTCCCCTGATTCCCCTGAACTGGGTCTCAGGGACCGAGCTGTCAGAAACAATGGGATTTGGCCCTTTCTTGCCATAATCACCTCAATTTGAAATGTACTTGTACTCTGACGTCGCCACTACTGACCTCTAAGCTTAGCAAGACACACATCAATACTGCAAAAATCCATAAATACAATATACTTGCATTTGTATGCGAAATCCCTCTGCCTTCTATTGTCCATTTTCTTGGCTGAGTAAAATGTTCTTCTTCACACGCAAATACAGAGCAGAAAACACAATGGCTACTGGGAAGGGAAAGCATGGAAAAGTCTTCTTTGTACAGTAGTTTGTTTTTTAGTCCACCCAAGAACGTGGTGATAACTTCTAGTGAAATCTTGCATTCTTACCTTGTTGCGTTCTTGGGTTTGGAACACACTTGATCACTTGACCATTTTGCTTGTGTACCTGCTAGACGCTCTAGATAGAACACAGATTTGAAACACAGCCAGAGTGAAAAGATAAAGGGGGGGGGGGGGGTTGAGTCCAATTTTGTTTCAATGAGAGATGCCTTCTAAAATTAGGGGAAAAAAGCTTTAAAAATGAAAGGTATGAAGACCAGACTTTGGGAATGTTTACATCAGCGTCATTGTCAAGGCTTCATTATGCCTATTTATTGTTGGAGCAGATAGGCACTATGCCAATTTGTTGCCTTGACAACATGTAATTAAATAATTTGATAAAGTTAATGACAGCAAGCTTTCATCTTCTCTGACTTCACTGGTAATCTTTCAGCACAGCTTAAATGCTGAAGGCCTCAGGAGAGTGAAATTAGAGGTCAATTATAAATAAACAAAATTCAGACATTGCTGACACAACTTGATGTGGTGGAAGATTGAGACATTTCCCAGTGTTGCATTCCTCAACTTCCTGTTGAAGCTCATGGAAAGTAAACTTATTCTTTCTTCTAGCCCCCAAACCCCAGTGGACCTAGAACACTAATCATAGCACATGTCAGCGTTCAGAAATAATTATATCTTGCTAAAACTCACACAATATTGAGGCTAGGGTTCTTTGTACAGATTTAAACCATCTCAATAAGTCAATGGTCACTAAAAGTGCTGCAAGTCTGTGGGCTGTTCTGTGGAATTGTACAAAAAACGAAGTTACATGAGGCATTTTAGAAAACAAATTACACCCACTTTTTCATAAAATATTCAAACTAATTTGGCTAATGTGATTATTTAATAATACCAACTTTTTTGACTGAAAACTAGCAAATGATGAAAATCAGGACATTTTGGCTGTTGTCGGATAAATTAATACTGTGCAGCCATTCCAAAAGGAAAACATTTTTTCATAGATTCAAATATGAATTGCATTTGAAGTAAAATTCTGTGCTTAAATTGCATAAAACTTAAGGAATAAGGACATCTATATACTGTATTTAACAAATCATGAATGTGAATGCTATAAATTCATCACTGCCCTCTCTAGGCAGTTTAAGTAATTGCAATTTGTTAACCGTTCTCGTATGATGTCAACCGATACGCTCTTTTCTGCTTTGCTCTTGAAACCAGCTGAGTTTTTTTGTGTTGTGCTGATGATGACAAGATATTTTCTTGGGAGTTATATGCTCAATAATTTCTTACCTTGTTTTATAAAAGCCACTTTTATGTCTGTGTCTATTTTGTAGAGCTTCCTGCAACAACAGAAGACTTGACCTGGCGTTCCAGGGCCTCGATCTCAGCAGATAAGTTTGCTTATGGCTTTAATAACTGCTGCCATTAACAATAACGTTTTCACAGCATAACCATGAAGGCTTTTGAAGGTTTTGTAATCTTGATCAGTTAAATTGACATATTCTGTTCTGCCGGAGTATATTTTTAACTACAAGCTTACAGTGACAGTATGTTAATTAAGTCAAAATTCAACCCTGCAAAATTACCATCTACTCTCCATTCATAGAAAAGATAGAATCCCTCCTGTCGGTCCCTGCTGGAGCTGAACAGTGCAGTTTCCAGCTCCTCCTGTAGCCTGTGCATCTCCTATAGAGCTCTCCCGCTGTAGAAAGAGCAGTCTCCACAGGCCTGCCCCAGCACAAAAGCAGGCGCCAGGCTTTTGGGTAAGGGAAGAGCACTCTATACACCCAGCACACACAGAATCACGTCACAGGCCTTTCACTTCTTTTATGAGAGGGGCAGGCCTTCCCCCCCGGGGGACCCCGCTCCAATCAGGCCTCACAATGCCCCTCTACCCCGCGCTGCGCCCTCCCCGGGTCCTCCCGGCCTCCTCCCGCTCCGTCTCTCACACCTAGTTCACATTACCGCTAATGAAACCCTCCGCACAATGCCGGGCCCTGTCTCTGACACAGAGATTTTTATCGCCCGGCTCTCCATGGGAGTCCTGCTCACATGCTACAGCCATCGGGTCACTTCCTGTCTGACATGTGACCCGATTCAGAGGCGCTTCTTGTACATGTCTGTGGCTTTCAGACGCTTGTCCCATTTTTTTGCTAGCATTAACTGGGGTCTAATGTGGAAACCAGAGGGAATCCAGAGGTATTCCTTTGTAAGAGCTTTCTCCCGTAGAGGTAGATTTGCACATTAATTCTGTTGCTACACTCAGCACAAGCATGAAGTAGTCCATTCTCCTGCATTTTCTCCATTCAATTCCCCTGTGATGATTTGTTAAGTATAATGATTCTTCACGGGAAATACACACAAAAAGGTTTTGGTTTGTCAGAAAGAATCCCAAAGATGACATATCAAGAAAAGAAATCTGTCATGAGGGAACGCCTGAAGAGAATGAGATCCTGACAAAAATAAAAGCCATAAAACTTACTGCAGGTACCTTACATGCCTATCCTGCAGCTACATGTCTTACTGACCCAGATAGTACAACAGAATTTGTTTGCTTCAAACCCTTGTTATTAAACCATCTGGTTATGTGTACAATGCAGTGTGTGAGAGGCAGTGGTGGTTGGTGAGCTGGGAACTTCCCCTTAAACTGATTATTGGTCTCAATCTGTTTCATTTTCCTTGATTATCAATACAGGGATTAATTAATTCATAGAGTACTCAATACCATCAGATATAGCCACCTCTCCTCAATTAGGCCATTTAGCAAGTAATTAAATTATTTATTACTTTATGCAAAATTGTGCACATTTTATCAACATTATCTGTGGATACATGTAGACCTCTTCCTCCTCCGCTGTCACACTCAGAGAATATTCACGGTAAAAATCTTCAATGTGCAGATTTTGAACAATCTTGAAGCCCAGGTTTTTGTTTCACATGAAGTGAAGAAGCTGTGTGTTACATGATTGATTAGTCAGATCATTGGCACACGTGTTAGTCAAGGCAAATTAATGAAAGTAGGCTGAGACCAATGATAAGCTAAAAAGGAAAAATTTCAGCCCCACCAATTTTCAGCTCACTAACCGCCACTGGTGAGATGTTTAATGTATAGTTTGGAATGTTCCACAATTAAATATCACAAAATTAACTAACTCTTTTCCACAAAAAACCTGATCAAATGAAATTTCATATTTAATTTTCTTGTTCTGAACACATATTTATAATGGGCATTCGCTGTTGTTATCATCTTTTTCTTTATTAATATGATGTAAATCTAAAATGCAAATGATCAAAGCAGTTAACAGGAACTTTTTAATTGATTCATGGCACTAAAAACAAATATACATGTCATACAAAACAAACATTTAGCTTTACCTCCTTCTGCAATACCCACAGCGAGTTGTGGAAATTGTGGAAACTATAATGAAAGCCTGTCCTAAGCAATATCATCCCTTCAAAATTTTCTCACTGCTCGCTGCTCTGTGGAGAGATAAACTGTGTATAATGCCTGGCATCATACTGTAGATCAGAATGTGTGGGGCACTCCCTGTAAAATTGGGCCAGGGCAATAAATGCTGTTGGCAAGAAAAGAGGAACTGAACCAAACAAGACCAGATAAGCCATATTCTTCAGATCTATTGCAGTTTCCTTGTTGACAGTGCACATGCCTTTTCATGCCAATGCTTGACTTACTGATTAACATCATGATCAACAAGCATTTACTTAAATTGTGAGATAGCATATCCCTCCGCTTCCTTTACAGAAGGGGAATTCTCAGTCAGCTCTCTTCTTTTTTTCCTCAAAGGGAGCAAATAAAAAAAGCTGTTAAAGGCAGCCTACTGAGTGTTGCTCAAAAGGAACAGAAGCAGACACGTGGATGGGGCAGATCAGAATCAGTTTGTCAGTATTTTTTTTGTCATTCTTTATTAATTTTGGACAGCCCAACCTACACAGCTAATGTGTTCACCTAAATATACCTGGTAGGATAGTACAACAGGTCTGATGAAGACAATGAGCGATACCCAGGTTCATTGCCAATCAACCTCAGCTGTGTATGTCTGTGCACATGCTCTGTCCATGGTCCTGAAGGTTTTCCTGGTTTTGGGTCAAACCGGAAAACTCTTACAGCAGCCAGTGTGTGCACCACCCCCAGTTCTGAGAATAGGATCCCTTGTGGCCTCTTGCAAGTAGAACAGTAATTCTGATTTAAGCATTTGTAAAGCCTTCACTGAAAGTTCAACAGACAAAAACCAAAGCTTCTGAGGCAGGTTTTCAACCTGTTCTCTAATCCATGTAAGCACATTTATGATGCATTTTAATTTGCATGTATTTATTTAGCAAATTTTGTTAAGTCTAGTGTGATATACAATATACAGTAGAATATACAATAAATTAGATTCATTCCACTCAGTCTAGATGGGAAAAAAAAAAAAAAAATTTTTTAATGGAATATAAATATTTATAGATTCTAAATGATGAAAATTGAATTTATCTTTGTGAAAATTAAATAATAACAATAATAATGCCAAAGAGGAAATGAAAGAAGTGTAGTAATAAATATTAAGAGTAAAAAATGTAATTCTGGTGAAAATGACCAAAGCTGGAAATTCTGCAGCAACATAAAAATACTTCAGCATAAGTGCGTACATTTTCAATAAGGTCCATTTATACTGAACACATGTAACAAAAACTTTCAGTAATTGAACATTAATTCAAATTTCTAACTGCAATCGTGTTCTTTAATACACTGACTCATGGCACATTGGCACCACCTACTGAATCCTTGCAGTATTGCACCATCTTGAATTTCTTACCAGCTTCGTGCAACATCAAAATCTGTTCCATCTGAACAAAAGACGAAAGCAAAATCCACTTTTGAAAAATAAAAATAAAAATAGCCTACACAGAATATTATGGAATAGTTCACACCTCTGTGAGCAGCAAAAGACAACTCACTCACCGTGGGGATAAAGGAAGACCACAAAAATTGAGGAAAGTAGGCTACCCTGCTTTATAAGCCGGAAAAATTGAGCCGCACCCCCTTCCCCTTTCAAATCTGGAACGATTAGCCGCATTTTTAAAAGATTACAAAAGGCATGAAGAGATTCAGAAAACTAATTCTGCCGCAAATACCCCACTGGATGAAATTTCAGAAAGAGTTGGCCAGGACATGAAACAGCAGTTCTGCGGGACAATGGGTTGTCTATCCCCGGCTCGGTGTTGGGCTGAGCTGCGCCTGTCTGGGAGGGTCAGCCGCCCCAGCTCGGGCACCCCTGTGATCCCGGAGTGCCGGATTTAACGCCGCAAATGCTGCTCTGTACCGGGCTGCCGGTTAAACCGGCTTAAAGGGGCTCCTGTGCTATTCTCTGGAGTCAATGGCTTCTGTCTGCCACAAATGGTTAACTGTGCTCTTAAAATATCCACGCTCAGCGTTGCTCAAGACAAGGCTACGCTGTGACGCGGTGTTAAATGCTGAGGCATTTAAGCCCTAACCTTAAAATGTCACCACAGGTGTACAGGCTTATTAGAGGAATTGTCTACCAGGGCCTCTGTTTTTGGGTGGGCTGTCAAGATCTACTTAGCTTGTAACAAAAAATCTAAATAGTAATATATATTCTGAATATAAAAAGATTGTGCCCTTATTTACCTTTGGTGTGTAAACAGAGATCCATAGTTACATTTACATTTAATTGCATTTAATTAACTGTATTCATAAAGGTTCTGCACACATCATTTAACAATGAGGCTAAATATATACATGTTTCAACGTATCATTTTGAACATCATCCTGAACATGATCTTTTTGAAATGTCCATTAGTATTCATCTTTTACCTGATTTGTTGCTCCGCTAGTTTTATATTTTTAGTTTTATCGTGTTGTTTTGTTCATTTTATCTCATTGTTATTGTCTGGAAAGTTTTTTCTGCTTGAAGTACTGAAAAGCACTACGTAAATAATAATAATAATAATAATAATAATAATAATAATAATAATAATTCCTGGTGTGGTGACATGGTGTTACAGTGTTACAAACTGTTAACACTCAAAAGAAGAAATAGCAGCATCCCAGGGATATGAGCTCATATGTCTTTGGAAGGGTGCTACAGCAGGATTAAACAGGGAGCTCCACTCCCATCGCTGAGTCAAGTTCTGCTCTCAGAGGTCAGAAGAGATCAGTACTCATTATAGAGCTGTCAGCAAGGACAAAGCAAACAAGTCACAAGCCTTACGGTAAGTGTCTATATCAGTGCATGATTCATAGCACCCTCATTCATCAGAGTAGAAACACTTAATCGATGTGGAAACATAGGGAACGGTGTACATGTCCCACCTGAGACACTGCCCTGTATGATCTCACCGGAATGACTGAACCTGCATGTCTATCCAAAACGATCTTCGAGATGTAGATTTCATAAATCAGATCCCCTCTGCCCCTACTCTCGCCCCCAACAGTCCACAAATCATGTTGTTATAATTCACTTATTTCACAGATGCTCTGAAAAGATTTTTCTGTGAGAGGAAGAGAAATAATTGTTGTCAGTAGACCCCCTGGCTGTTTACAGTTTGTATGCATCTGCGAGCCCACAGACTAGCACTTTTCTCTGAGATATAAGAGCTGAACTGAGGGGTACCCACTCCACACCAGCTCTCACTGATTCTCTTCTGTGACAACACAGCATGATCCATACCTGCTGAAACCCTGTAAAACTGAGAAAATTAAAGTTACAATAAAACATTTTGTTTGCTTTACTCTTCCATTTTTAGGCCTCATTCTTTTATTTACGTCCATCCCCCTCCCTTTTCCCAGACTGGAATTCCCAGTTATCGGCCATGCTCATTACTGCAGCCTCCACTATGCACATGTTCTCCACCCAAAGGCGATGCCAAGCCTCTGCTTCTTCTCACACCAGTCTATGAACTGAGAGTGCACAGAACGGTCAGAGGAAGACCCTCCATATGCAGGTTGTGCAAGCTGGGGTTAGGGGGGGTGGTGTCTGATTGATAAGCAGGGGTAGCTGGTGAGTGATGAGCCATTCCAGTAAAAATTAATGTACAGTTAAATATTTTCAATGTTAAATCAACTCTTACAGAGTACATATGGCCCTACTCTGGGTTCATACATGTACTCTGTTAGAGCTGAATTAGCACAGGACGATCTATGTATCTCCCAAATATGGCCTTGTGAAATTGTTCTAAACAAGACAATGAAATATACATAAATACATAAACAGCATTGCCCATGTTTATACGAAAATAATGCAGTGAAATATAATAACATTATACACACAACGTGGCCATCTTTGTATTTTCCATGACTAATCTTATAAGTGATATTAAAGTAACATTCTGAGATATAAAGCAATAACGTTTAAAGCAATGCAACAGGAAGCTTCATATGCTATAAATAATCCAGAGCCTTCTACACCAAAGGCAGATGTAGAAGTAGAATAATTATCTATTATTTTGTAAGAAGAAGAAGAAGGAGAAGAAGAAGAAGAACAATAATAATAATAATAATAATAATAATAATAATAATAATAATAATAATAATAATAATTGTGGTTATTATTATTATTATAAGGATATGACCCTGGATGTAAATCTTAATTGATATACCTTGTCCTAATGTAAGCATATTTGCTATTGTTATGGAAATAATACGTAATGTAATAAACTTTTTTTAAATAAAAAATGTCTCGTTAAAAAACCAATGGGGTTTCGTTTTCTTCACCTGCAGATTTTCTGATTCAAATGTTCAACTTTTTATAATAATAAATTAAATCCAATTCAATATGTAAATATCTAATCCCGACCCTGCAATAAACTGGTTGAGAGCAACAGTCTATTATAATGTACACTTTAAATACATTTTTAATTAAATATGTGTATTCTAAATTAAATTCACCTGGTCGCTCTCATTGGCTTGTCTAATATCTGAAACGATGTGATGGTTATAATAAAAATATTTTGCCAGTCATATCTGAAATCTAAGCAATGAAATTCAAAATAAATGTTTCAAAATAATTATAGTTGTTCTGCAATCATTTATTTGTTAATGCTTGACCGTCTACACGTCCTGCTTGTAGAAGGTGCAGCCAAAGTCCAGTAATCTTCACAAGATGAATTATTAATGCCTCTGTACCAAGTATCAGGACCTGCGTGTTATACAGTGATAAGAATCTGTATATCTGCGCAGAGTATTCTCAGCTAATGCTCGTGAGCAAACGACTGTAGGCCTATTAATTCATTAATTGTCATTTGCACTGAAATACAGCAATGGAGATGCAGTCGCGCTGTTATATAATATCAGTGTAATCATAATCGATAATTTGAGAAACGGGTTGTATTTACATCAGTCCAAATCCCCATGGCCCTTAGATATAACTTTAAGTCTGGGTCAAGATTCAAACGAATTATATATATTTTTTAAAACGTCACATATCCCTTGAGGAAAAGTAAGAGTTAAACAGCTCGCGCGCACCACTGTGCTTGAAGACAACGCCACATTCCTCTGGAAACGCAAGCGGCAGTAAAAGGTTACATCCTTTGAAAAAGAAACCATTTGAATCTCATAGTTTGTCTTGAGTGAGACAAAATGCAAACCTTACACCAGAAAACGGAATGCCCACTGTTATATTTTATTGTACCAAGTGTGTCTTGTGTTTCAAACTCGATCAATCCACGGCATGCTGTCTTTCAGGCTGAAATAACTATATAAGATTGTTACACCTGTCTGCGTTATTAGCATCTAACTTTGAATCTTCATAAAAATTCACATTTTTTTTTATTTTTAAGTTTTTCAATTTGAGATTATTAGGCGTTGAAAACCAGAACACGTATATGAATGTCTCGTTCCTTGTCCAGTGGCAGAAAGGTAACTCTTCAGGGTTCTTAGTGAAAGCAGTGAACTCAATGAACAGCGAACTCCCTCATTTACATACACCGGGTTTACCTGTCTGAATACATTATGCAAATAAGATGGAATGGTCATTCTTTAACTAAGGAGCAATGAAGCGCTGAGATCTTACACAGAAGTGAGTGAGAAGCGATGTGAACAACCAACCTCCCGAAAATGTACAAAATGTGTCTTTGGTGCAGATAATTTTCTTTTTTACTGGCGGGGGAGAAGTTGATTCCGCTCAAGACGTGGGACATATGAATCACGAATGGATCCTAATTTAGGTCTCGCCATAAAAAGAAATTTGTATTTTTTATTATTTTATTTCATCTTAATATATCAAGGTAAGTCACTATGTAGCCTAATTATTGTTTGCATTTGGTTGTTTGTCTATTTAATTGTTTAAAGTTGATTTAAATACATGTGTCTTTTTTATTTCCGTTGTGCAGCTAATAAAAATCGAAAAAATTCTGATAGGCTATGTTGAATAGTAGGTTCAAGTAAGTTCTGCATACGTATGCGTTGTAGAAAATGACTTTGATTTTTGACATTAACTATACAGTTGCACATATCTCCGGTCTATGCTGTGTGTGTGCGCGGGCGCACGCGCGCGCGTGTGTGTCTATAAAAAATATTTATAGACATATTTTTTTTACTTTTTCTAAAATTTGCAGCGCTTATTTCCTGGAGTTTTGACAGTGTGAACTTCACTAACTGGCATGGTCACGGGAAGTAAGTTAATCTATTTACAGAGAATTGTCAACCGGTTCTTTCAAGAGAACTGTCAGAGAGAACTGCTTGAATATCTTATATATGAAATAGGTAGGCTACTAGTGGTGTTGTCTGTAGTACTGATAGCTATAAATAAATCTTCTTCCTTTTCTTCTTATTGTCATTATTATGTTATTGTTGTTGCTGTTGTTGTTACTAATTGTAGCCGCATTAATAGTAGCCTAATTGCTAGGCCAACGTATTGATACAGGTTGTAACAACAACATATATTTCTAAAAGTTTGTATGCTACAATTTCTATGATCTTTGGTATCTATTACTTAGGAAGTCTGTGGTTAGTTTTATTATTATTTTTCTTTTTGTAACACAAATATCACATGTTTGGCTAATGGCCTATTTATATACAATAATTATTATGGTTTTAGCTATATTCTGGTTCTATTTGGAAACGTTTCTATCTTTGCGAGGTTCCTAACGAAGTATGTGCGCCTCCTGCGCAGCAAAAGGGCCAGTTACCTGCAAAGAACAAACCGTGCCTTGTTCTCTCTTTTTTCCAACAGCAAAAGCAGCAGTATAATGCTGCCGAAAGGGGATACTGGTTCCCATGCAGCGCAGGTATGAGAGTAAAGCCGCAGATATGAAACGTTGCATTGAATGAGCACTCCAAATGCTTAAAGCGCGTGCAAAACCAAGGCTTGTGTTAAACAGCCTGACACCCAGGACCACTTAGAAAGTAGGCCCATCGTAAATTTGAACGGAAATTAAATTATTTAAATACGACATCTCCCAGGTTTGCCTTTATCGTAATGCACTTTAACAGAGCTGGTAAGACCTGAACCTGTTATCCTTTTAAAGTTGTTTTGAGGAGTTCAATAATTCAAATCAGCTTTTTTCTTTCTCCCATTGTGGAATATATATTACTGTGCAAACTATTTATAATGGATTTAAAGGATTGTTGCCATCCCTTTAAGATGCCAAATTCACTGAGCTAGTTTACATGACACCAGTAGCATTTTCTCATTGGAACATAAAGCCACAGAACTTTTGTTTCCCTTTCATCCTTATCACTCATCACATCGGATTACATCTACATATCGTCATTGCGATCATGTAGCTTTCTTTCCATTTCACTGATAGGGACCAAGGTGTGAGAACTGAGGTAGGTCAGCAAACTAATAGTCCTTACGAAAGATATAATGACAGACAGATAGCTGTCTTACTAAATAAATAAATAAATACAGCACGGGAACCTCCAGTTTCGGACGTGTTTATCATGAGCCACAAGGCCTGTTAATGAGTACTTTCATGACTATATTAAGCTTGAAGAAGAAATATAAATATTAAATCTCTTATCCTCACTCAGAAGATGTTTATACATATTTATACGAGCTTAACATTTGATGAAGATGCATTTAAAAACAGGAATGTTGCAGAAGGAATGCACTAATATCCTAACCTTCCTAGTGTAGAAATTTAAATTGCGGGCATATTGTAGACTGAAACCCAGTTCTCTGCTTCTGAGCTTTGTTCAGGGGACTGTTTTTTTTTGGGGGGTGGGGGTTGGGGCGAGGGGGGGCTGGAGGTGGATGAAAAGCTCCCCAGCATTTCAGTTCCACCCAAGCAGGTTTCAGGTGTCTGCGGCTGAAAACTGGGGATTGTTTAGTGCCGGGCTGTGTACGCACCCCAGCTGGAGCGCAGCATTAGGCTCGGGGTATAGGAGCACTGTGCAAGGGATGCTCAGAGCAGGGGGCCCGGGACCAGGGACTGTCTGCACGATGATCCGTTGCGATCTGTCAGGGTTTACTAAAATGCATTCAGGTGCTGCAGAAGTGGTTCAGTTGGCTTTGAAATCGCTCCGAACAGATAACAGACGGGTTTCCCAAAAACTGTAAATAATACACGCGGTTACTCCACACGAGGATTAAATTTAGAAAGCAACTGTAATATAAGTATACGTCGAATGGCTATTTATCATTTATAATAACAAACAAACACCCCCCCCCCCTTCCCCATTCTCCCCCCTCCCCTCCCCCATCTTATTCTTGAATCAGCATTTTTATTTTGGTCGGGACTGTAAATCTGGGAGGAATTAAAGAGAAAATCCCAGGGACACGAGACGTTTCAGTTTCTCGAATTTAATCAGTCACTTTATTAATCCGTCATCTGAGCGCTGAGCTCGGGTGCTGAGATCGCGAGGGCTTTCTCCGTTTTGATTACAGGGCAGAAACATTAACACAATTAATTAAACGACACCGTTTCAGTTACAAGGGCTTAGTTTTGCTTTGCTGAAAACGACACATTCCTCTGTTTCTCAGGAATTCCTTTGCTGTTCACCCTCTATTGTGTAATGCAATGGAAATCTGATTCTGCCTTAGGAATCTTCTGCTGCTGATACAGTTGTATCTTCTTATTTCTTGCAAGTGAAATAAAACGACTGTTATTCTGTTAACAATTCTGCTTTTTCTTTCTTTTGTGTTTTGAATAATATTTTCAGAAGGAAGCACTTACAGGAGCAATTGCATTATCTGCCAATATATCTTCAAAAGAAGTATTAAAGCCATCAATACGCAGGGGAACAGGTAGGACTGGTCACTAAATAAAAAAATAAAAAATCAGAGTAAAAAAGCAGATGAAGTGAAGAAAACATCAAAACTTGCCGTCATTGTTCCTCTCAGGTTGATAGATTGTGCATGTCAGCACTGTATCATAGAACTCCATCAGAAAATCTTACCCTGGCATATTTCAATCAGGCCTGGACTCAATCAACGTTTGTCTACAATTACGACTTGTAATGGCATATATTCTTTTTTATTCACAAGCACAGTTTGGCAAAATCTTTTTGGCGGTTGCTGAATATGTCAGTATAAATGTGTCATTTGTGAAAAATCTTTAATTGCTTTCAGCATTTTTAAGGGGAAATCTTGATTGATTCCAGACTTGTGTCTATAAACTAATAATGGTTATGATCAAAAATAAATACGGCAGCATCTCAGGCTCTTATTTGAGTTTTTTTTTTTGAGAGGAGGAACAATTGACCCCTCTGTCCTATCCCAGCATGTCCTACAGTGAGGGGGGGTGGGGGTAAGGGGGGGGGGGGCAGGGGCGGGTGGAGAGGGGGGTTGGTTATTGATCTTCCAAGCTTCTCTTGGTCCTCTGAGGGGGCCTCTGATGTCATATGTCCCCCCGGTTCGGCAGGGCGTTTGGGGCTCTGTGGCACTGCTCAGCTGTCCTCCCCTGCCACTCACCATATGCTGTAAATGTCAGATAAGAGGCCGTCATTAGCCTGGACACGGGGGGGACAGCCCGAATCACTCAACCTTCACCTCCCTCAGCCACGCGTATCTATGACTCAAAGGTCACTGGTGTGGAAAGGGTCAGAGATGCTAGACAGGAGCAGGATTCATCCCACTTGTTTTCAAGGAACGTGCTCGTACTTTCCATGAAGATATATTGAATTTGGACAATGACACAATTTCTGTTATTTTGGGGATGTACACCAACACATTGGATTTGGAATTAAGCATTATTTCAGAACCATGAGATGACATTAATGGTACATGGACAACCCTTATGTACTATAATATACTGTCTACTGTCTGCTGTATTCTAAATGCACCATAAATCCTTTTTCAGGTCCCTGCACATTTCCTTGTCTAAACGGAGGTCACTGTGTGCACCCAGATTCCTGCAACTGCAGCTTATATCAAGCAACAGGAAGTCGATGCCAAACAGGTCACAGACCGAATCAATCTGCTTACTTTTTGAATACAAAGTTGTAGACATACAGTAAATGTTTTGATTTGTTACTGTTTACATGGATTATGTAAAATGGTATTTAATCAATGCTTATGGGTAGTACTGAATCTTAAATCTATCTTCGGTCTTGGGGTTATAAGTTTAAGTATTATATTCATACACAATATTATCAGTTAAGTACAGTCACTGTACTTAACTGGTGTATAATAACTGAATTCTTTACTCAATGAAGCACCAGAGTATTGAGTTTAATTGCATCATTTAAAGAGGAAATGACTAAATTGCTTTTCTATTGAATTTCTATAAATGATCTGATGCATATTTTTGGGTTTTAGTTGCAAACACAGGATTCGAGAGAGAGATGACATGTCGGTCATGGGGACAGTATAACTACGAGACATTCGATGGCCTGTACTACCACTTCCCAGGAAAGTGCAGTTATACTCTGGTGAGAGACTGCGAGGACACCTCTCAGTCCAGCGTCATCATACAGGTAAACCTGCCTCTCAATGACACACATTTCTCGGGGGAGGGGTTTGGACCATAAAGATAATAAACTTGCGCTCCAACTTACCAAATCAGCTCTAAGCAAGCAATCAGCAAAAACAATCCCAAAACAAGAAATGGCATAAAATTCAAATACATGCGCCAGGAAGAATTTGGTTGATTCAGCCTTTATTTGCATCTTGTTTCAACAGCTGAACAGGTGAATTGACCCTCATGGGGAACGTGTGCATTTGCCATTTTTGGGGGTAGTGCATTGTTATTGCATCCCTAAATATAATTGATGGCATTTCGGTGAAGGTTTTTACACCACAGGATCTTCTTTCTCAAGCCAAGATCTTGGGCAGCTCCTGTAATAGTGTCTGCCCAAGGAAAATGTCTACTCAGAGCAAAGGAAAGCGATCTCTTTATTAGAGTCATTAATGTCAATTACAGTTTAATGCTGTAAAAACAGAATTTACTTTGTTCAGGCTATTCACTACGAGGGCAGTTTCCTTTGTAATAAGAAAAGAAAGGCAACACTTTAGCAAATGTATTGTGGTTGTTCACCTAAGCACTAATATTGTTTGTTCAACAACACAGATGTGCCCCTGCATGAAAAAAGGGGGACAGTGCTTGATTCTGGCAAAGCAGGGTTTGGAACTGTATACTCGCCTGGAGATAGTGGTTTGGAGAGAGGGGAAGTGTGCCGGGCGGCGGTGGTGATGGTATCTTTGGTTTCTCTGGCTGCGCAGGTGCATAATGACCCAGAATGCAGCTCTGCGCCATATTCCTGTGCCCGCTCGGTTAGCCTCTTCCTGCCGTGGGAGGGAGAAGTGCGGTTGCAGAAGAGCACCGTTACCTTCAAAGGTCAAAAGTCAGTCCTTTTCATTCTCTAACATATGCTGTCCTCTCAGCTGTTCAATGCATGCTGAAGCTCTGAGCTACCAGCTCCTGCTTGTGTACACCCTGGTTTTGCAGTACGTGTAATATTACAGTATGATTTATTTAACCAGAAACGGTCATAGTTTTATCATTCCCAAATGCTGGTAATGTAAGTCAATGAGGTTTGGTTAATGGTCTGTTCAGATGTGGTTTCACCTAGTTGGGAAGCATTAGTCGGCAGTGTGAACAGTGTGCAGCAGGATAGTACTATGCTGATAATAATCTCTGTATGTCCAGTGCCCCGCAGTATAGACCTAAGCTGATATTCCTCTCTGTATGTCCAGTCTTGAGCTCCCCCACAATATCCATGATGTGGAGATGGAGAGGATATCGCAGTATGTCCTGGTGACCCAGCAGCACGGCTTCACGCTGGCGTGGGATGACCACACTTCCTCGGTCTACATCAAGATGAGCCCCGAATACGTGGGTCGCACCTGTGGTCTCTGTGGCAACTTCAACGCTGACGTCCAGGATGACCTCAGGACCAGCTATGGTAGGATGGTGACACATATGGTAACACTTTACTTGAGTGATACGCCGTAAGAATGTAATAAGCATGACATAACACCTGTCATAACCAGTGTTGACAGCTTATAAAATCTTACGACCAATGGCATAACACTGTGTATTGAGCAGTTATTTTGCGTCTATTATTTTGAATCTGTTTCATGAAATGCTTCATATGTAATAACAGTTACACAACATTGTTTGTGAGCTGTAATTTGTGGTTATGACTGGTTATTAAAACAATGGTTTTGTCCTGATTTTTTACCATGTTATGTAGGTTTCATGGCATATAACGTCTTACTTACATACCCAATGTGTATAAATGTCTGTTTAATGACAGTGTGGATGAATGTATGTAAAGGCAAGTGGATTATTCTGGAAGATGTGGTGCTGACACTTTGTTTTAGTAACAGTAACGTATATGTGATGTTTGTATAGTGGGTCATACTGTAATGTACTGTGCTGTAGTGACAGTTACATGTATGTGACAGGCATAAAGCAGTGTGGGTTGTACCGTAATTCCATGTACTGCGGTTTAATGACAGCAAGATGTATGTGATGTGGCTGGAACATCCATATGGCGCTGTGGTGCTCCTTAGGACTGTACACTCAGGACCTGGCCATGTTTGGGAACAGCTGGGCTGAGGTGGAACCCCAGCAGGCCTGGTGTCCCACAGTGCCATACCTGTACCCCTCTCCCTGCTCTGCCCAGGACCCCCACACCTTACTGGTACTGCTTCACCTCTTTCTTCTTCCATGCTACTTCCCAAATGTGTATGCTATAATTGTATGGTATGCTTTATGCCAATGCCAGTTCTTTTCTTAATGTACAGTGCTGTGATAAAGTATTTGCCGCTACCTTATTTCCTCTATTGTTGCATATTTGTCACACAGAATGGTTTCAGATCTTTAGACAAAATGTAATATTAAACAAAGCAATACTGAGTAAACACGAAACAGACACATTTAAAAAAAAAAAAAAAATGTGTGTTTATAGCCAGAGGCTAGTTTTCATCACCGGTGCCTAAACAGGCTTTCCCTACTGAGTCACCCGGGGGCTAAATGATGACGTTTGACGTGCTTGTTTCAGAAAGTGAGAGAGGTGTGTGACATGCTGCTGGTGGAGCCCTTTAAGGCATGTCATGAATTTGTCAGCCCACTCTCCTACATGGCCAGCTGCTCCAATGACCTCTGCCTGTAAGTAACTATGCACTTTAAACTCTGGAGACCGTACTCTCCGTTCCACACACCTCTACATTTCCATAAATCTTTAATCATCAATATGTGTGCCGATAAGCGAATATATGTATCCTGCAATGTATAGATGTAAGATTCTAAATCTGATCAGTGGTACTGAGAAGAATTATAAATGACTGAATACCTGATATCACTGTCTTCTGGACTATGTATCATTGTCATGCTAACAATCATTTTTTGTTGCAGGCCATGCCTGGATTTTTAAACGCAGTGTACTCTCTGTTTGTCCCTCAGGTCAGGTCCGAATGGCGACGTGGTGTGCCGGGTGCTGACAGAATATGCCAGAGCATGCGCCCACGCAGAGCATCCGCTTGATGACTGGAGGGAACACATAACGCAGTGTGGTACAGTACATACCCACCTTTACCAGAGTACTACACACATACCGCAGTGTGGTACAGTACATACCCACCTTTACCAGAGTACTACACACATAACGCAGTGTGGTACAGTACATACCCACCTTTACCAGAGTACTACACACATACCGCAGTGTGGTACAGTACATACCCACCTTTACCAGAGTACTACACACATAACGCAGTGTGGTACAGTACACACCCACCTTTACCAGAGTACTACACACATACCGCAGTGTGGTACAGTACATACCCACCTTTACCAGAGTACTACACACATACCGCAGTGTGGTACAGTACATACCCACCTTTACCAGAGTACTACACACATACCGCAGTGTGGTACAGTACACAGCCACATTTAACATAGTGCTACACACATACCGCAGTGTGGTACAGTACATACCCACCTTTACCAGAGTACTACACACATACCGCAGTGTGGTACAGTACACAGCCACATTTACCAGAGTACTACACACATACCGCAGTGTGGTACAGTACATACCCACCTTTACCAGAGTACTACACACATACCGCAGTGTGGTACAGTACACAGCCACATTTAACATAGTGCTACACACATACCGCAGTGTGGTAGAGTACATTCCCACCTTTAACATAGTGCTACACACATACCGCAGTGTGGTACAGTACATACCCACCTTTACCAGAGTACCACACACATACCGCAGTGTGGTACAGTACACAGCCACATTTAACATAGTGCTACACACATACCGCAGTGTGGTAGAGTACATTCCCACCTTTAACATAGTGCTACACACATACTGCAGTGTGGTACAGTACATACCCACCTTTACCAGAGTACTACACACATGCCGCAGTGTGGTACAGTACACAGCCACATTTAACATAGTGCTACACACATACCGGAGTGTGGTACTGTACACACCCACTTTTAACATAGTACTACACAGATAATGCAGTGTGGTAGAGTACAGACCTGCCTGTAACGTAGCACTACACATACACACATTATGCTCCAACAGAGTACAACACATACAATGCGGTATCTCTTTCTCTCTGTCTCTCTGCAGCGATGGAGTGTGCTGATGAACTGGTCTACAGGGAGTGCATCACATGCTGTCCTGTCTCCTGTAATGTGGACAGAATGTGCATTGACAGCAAGCTGCAGTGCTTGGATGGCTGCTACTGCCCTGATGGTTAGAGAGGGACAGCTGGGAAACCCTAACACCTGAACCATCATTACAGTCCCAATCCCCCAAACTAACCATAAGCCCTGACCTCTTACCATAAACTAACCCCTTGCCTCAAATCTCTGTCCCTGACTCCTAACCACAAGCCTACTCCTAACCTCTAAACCCATCCCCTTTAACCTAATCATAATTTCTAATCCTTTACTCCTATCCCCTAATCTCTAAACCTTAACCTCCTACCCCATCCCTGTCCTCTACCCAAACTCCTAACTCCTCACTGCGTGCCCAGACCCTAGCCTCAATCCCTAAAACCTGATTTATACTTTGCCGTAAGACTCTTTCAACAAGTGTTGCCCAACATTTTTTTCAGTGTCACGCAACTCGTCGTGCAATGTTGATGGGACAGCCAAATGGAAATTCATTGTCATGTTCTTTTTTTATGTCCACTTCATTATTTTTGGTTTATCTGAGTGATGGACCAAAAATGTAAAAAAAGTAGATAGCATTTATTCCTACCCTATTTCTCAGTAATTGCACTGGGTGCTGACATATTTTCACAGATGTAAACATCAGCAGTTTGCCTTCTTGTTACCATAGACAACAGAACCCTCCCCACAGGCCTTTGCCAAAGTATAACCTTAACCCTATCCCACAACGCCTACCCCAAGTCCCTATCCAATAAACCCTAACTACAATCTCTCACCTCTGCGCCCTAGCATTCGACCCCTAATGTTTTCACTCTAACTGTTCCTCTACTGCAGATCTAATCTATGAGGGTGGGAGTTGTGTGAAAGCCTCAGACTGCCCCTGCGAATACCACGGCATGGTTTACCCCTCAGGACAGATGGTTCAGGAGGAGTGCAACAACTGGTAAGTGCTCCCCTATTCACCATTCATAAACCTTAACAGAAAACACGTTGTACATAGAGCACTAGCTACCGTGGCATATAAATATATGTCCTTGCCTGAAATTACCCATTATGTGTACTGTAGAGAGGGCACATACCTGTATTGTTATCTCTGGCTTCCACTTACACTCTGTCTCATCTTAGGTATCAACGATTCTGCTGATCCGTCACATTTTAAAACAGGTAGCCTTGTCCCCAGATCCACAGTTGACATCTTTGTGATTTCTATCTCTTTCAGCACTTGTTTAGGTGGAGTTTGGAACTGCACAGAATACAGCTGTCCAGGTAAACTCTCTCCAGGAACATCCTTTGTAATCACATGATTCAGAATAACTGTGCTGGATTAACTGACATTGCGTTGCTGTGTTCTTTTCTGCCTTCCAGGGGAGTGTTCTGTAACAGGAGACATCCATTTCCATACGTTTGACGGACGCATGTACACCTTCCCAGCTACCTGCCAGTATGTTCTGGCAAAAAGCCGCAATTCAGGGAGGTTCACAATCACTGTGCAGAATTCCCCGTGCGGACCGGTAAGTAAGATCAAACACAGCTACTTGAGGCTATTGATTTATGTTGCATTTACAAATTTCAGGTTTCAATTTCAATTCTTCAGACATACCCTGAGCAATCATATTACCATTCAAATCCACAGACACAGATGCAAAATGCTTGTTACATGCTGGCCCCTACCTCCTTTTAAATATTACCTTTCAAACCATTACTTCATGTTTAGTATTCTCGGTACAATTCAGGCCTGGATAATTATTATACAAAAAGAGAATTACGGGTTTAGAGGAAACGTTTTGTAGCCTTGCAGTTGGCGTAATGGCCTGGAAAGGGCTTGCATTCAGACATTTTGGCTCTAAACCCAGCAGCCGGGAGCGGATAAAGGCGACCTCTGAAACGTGTTTGTGTCACGATCAACCCCTCGGGCGCTGAGACAGATAAAACATGAAAAAGCTACAAAAGACCGGGATCTTCTCTTCTACAAAGACGCCAATTTCCCAGTGCCTCGGGACTGCTGATATTAAAACTCAACGTGCAGCTAAGTGGGCCCTGTATAAAATGTCCCACACATTCTAGACAAGACGAGCAATTGCCTTGGATTACCTTATCTGGGTCTTGAGTGACGGACTGAATGTCTTTGTAGTTGGCAGATGAAGAGAGTGGTGCTGGATAAGTCAAGATCCTGTAAACCAGCCACTGAAAGAGCCTGTAGTCCGCATGAGCACACCTGCCACTTATGAAAGAAACAATTCATATGGCCAGATAATTCACCGTCAGGTTAGATTTCCCCAGCTTACGAGAACTCATCCTGGAGAAAGACTGAAATTGGACTTGCTGAGGTTTCTCACAAAGGGTTAGCCAATTTGATAAAAACACAGTGCTCGTGTCAATTAATCATGAATTTGTCTTGCGCTTTGAAAACTGAAATTTAGCCAGTGGTATTCCGTACCTGTGCATTGTTTATAATGAAGTGATGCTGTTTAAATAATAGAATTATGTGCTTAATGGAAATAAATAAATAAAAATACATTTTAAATGTCATGGTGGAAAATACTAGCAGTTTTATAGCAGTTATCAAATTATGAGGATTTCTATCGCCATTGACTGAAATATTACAGCTAATCAAGGCTTTTCAGGCTTGGAGCAGCTTTTCAGAAAATTCTGAAGGACAGTTTTCATGATTTGCTTGATAGAGAATATCATGGCTGAAATTGTACCATTGACTGTACTCAACGTAAAGTAAACACTTCTGAAAACGTCTTTCTCTAAATACCCAGTCTCGATTCTCTACCTAACTACCATTCCCCAATTTTCCTTCAAAAAACCCTCTTACTTCTCTCTATGTCTCTTCCATAACTCCATAATTCTCTGTATAGACACCGTGTCTCAGTTCTCAGTAAAATTACTCTGTGTCTCGCCTACAGAATCTGGATGGGGCTTGCATCCAATCAGTTAACCTGATTCTTGATGAGGATCCAAAGACCGAGATCACAATGAGTCACAGTGGCGAGGTCTTCATATCAAGCCAGTACAGAATCTCCCTGCCATATTCAGATGGTAACCTCATATTTAGTACATTAACATTGTATTCCCTCGCCCCCTTGGTCATCCGTTCCCAATGTAATGGCTTTTGGGTGTAGGGTGACGGCCTCTCTGCGGAGGGAGAGAATGGAACAAAAGAGTCCACAAGAAATGGCGCATTATCTGTCTTCACAAAACTTTTTCATGTTCCCCTGGTAGCAAATGTCATTCTCATCCTTCATTTTGGCTCAGGTTCTCATGCAAAAATGAATGCTTTTTGCTTGAGGATTTGGAAGTCTGCATGGAGCCCGTGAATATGTTTCGACGACAAACAAAAAATAAAAAAAATCACAAAAATGTAACACTAAAATCAGTGTTTGGTACTTTGTAATGGTGAGGATTTTGAGCAGTGTGACTTTGTGGGTTTGTTGCGGCCTGGAGCCTGCCGCACTAACGCACCCCTCTGTTTGTCCCTAGAGGTGTTTCACATCCAGGAGCTGTCCTCCATGTTCCTGCAGGTGAGGGCCGTGGCTCAAGGCCTGCGTCTGCAGTACAACTGGCGGGAGTTTCGTCTCTACCTGCAGGTGGACCCCCTGTGGAAGGAGGACACCGTGGGACTGTGCGGCACCTTCAATGGAAACATTCAGGATGACTTCCTGTGAGCTTCGTCTTTCTGACCCGCTTTCTGTCCAAACTTCCCCCCAGTTAAATGGTTTCTCTCTCCCTCTCACTCACTTTTTCAGCCTCTTTCTCTCTCTCTCTCTCTGGCACTGGGCTCTGGCACTGGGTCTGCCACTAACTTTCAAACCGCATCGAATGGCAGTGAAAGACAACTCCAGCTGCTCTCAAATACCAAACCCCAGCCCTACACCGCAGAAACCTGTGCTTTGTAGTACAGGGCACATACTGCACTGACAACACTGTTCTTAGAAGTAAGCTTATCTCGATGAGATTTCAAGCTGAGATTTACTCTGGTAAAACAGCTGGTGGTTTCTTTTACTGTACATTTTCATTCTGTACAGCATGTTAATTTTGCTCCTAATGATAATGCTTTTCACAAAGATGCCTCCTCCAAAAGCCTAAGACTTGGATTCAGTCAAAAAATTGCTCACAACTTACAAGTGAATGCAAGTCTTAGGTCTTATCTAAGTAAACACAATTTGGTTCAGCGATCACCAAAATTAACTGAACAAAATAAAAAAACTGAATTGTTATCGTGACAACATTAAATTATGAATCAAATTTAATTTGATTCCTTGCAGATATGCCATGATAGTGTTTCAGCAGAGTGATTAAATGCCCTGTTCCCCCCGTGTCGCAGCTCCCCCTCAGGGATGATAGAGAGCACTCCACAGCTGTTTGGGAACTCCTGGAGGCTCTCCTCGGCTTGCGTCCCCAGCCCCAGCCTACCCCAGCTGGACCCGTGCGACACACACCAGCAGGCAGGTGAGACCAGCACCCCCCCGCCCCCCAGTCGCTGCAGCGTCCCATCCTGCCCTGTCCCGTCCCATTAGACGCAGACTTATGGCTGGCTCGCCAAGCCCAAGCAGGAACTCCCCCCAGCACCCCATAACGCTGCCAAAATAAGGCCAGGCAGAACAAGAGAGCGTCTGTTGTTGGGAGGCTGGGCTGCGCTCGGCTCGGCTACTTGCTCAAGTTTGGTTTATAAGCCACTCTTCAGTACACTGCATTCAATCTAGGAAGGGCAAGCAAACAAACAAACTGAGCGCGTTTCAGGCTCCCCGGTGATCACCGTTTCTCTGGACAGCCTTGTGTGCAGTTCTCCAGCTCATTTCCCCCCTGCCTGTTAAATACATACGTGGCAGGCCACTGTTTATCACACCATGATATTCTGTAATCAAACCCCTGTGAAATAACAGTGTAGGGTGGATCCCACAGCTCTCTAGTCTGTGAAGAAAGGTGCCAGCACAGCCAGCGGGCACATATTCAACGTACAGTACACACACATACACTCCAGCCCTTACCTCTGAAGCGGGCACTGCTTGCTATGCCAGTCACATACCTGACATTAAGGACACTTAAGTCATTTGAATCTGTTTCAGCATGTGCCATACCAAAGCCAGCAGCTGACTGACCCACAGCCCCGTTGGCATCAGCTGTGAACGGCAGACATTGTAACAGCTTATATCGATGTGTAACAAGATAACCTCCCCCTTATTCTCTCTCTTTCTCTCCCCCTTACTCCCTCTCTCTCACTCCCTCCCTCCCCCCTGCTCCTGCCAGCCTCCTACGCGGCTGAAATGTGTGATATCCTAAACCAGGACCTGTTTGCCTCCTGCCACGAGTACCTGAGCCCGGCGCTCTTCCACCGCCAGTGCCGGGGCGACACCTGCAAGTGCGGGCAGCCCTGCCTGTGCTCGGCCCTGGCGCACTACGCCCGGCAGTGCCGCAAGCACGGCGTCATCGTGGAGTTCAGGGCCCGCGTCTCTGAGTGCGGTGAGTGTCGCTCTGCCCCTCCCGCTCCCTGCAGAGAGCCTCCCTCTGCACCTCCTCCTCCTCCTCCTGCGGCCTTACAGCTACTGCCAAGGGGTCCAGTGGGATGGAACGTTTTGGAGTTCCGAAGTTAGTTCAGCCTTTGAGATCTGTGGGTAATCTTAAAGTCCGTTTACAAGTATTCTAACAATTCATCAGTTACTGAGAATGAACCCCGGAAGTAAGTTCGCTTTTTGAGCCATAGGTTCCCTGGTCAGATCTCCAATGCATTTTTCCCATAGGGATTTAGTTTCGTCTGTTGTGAACGAATCTGTTATCTGTTTTTAAAAAGTAAGTTGCTAACAAGTTGCTATATTGAAACTACAACAATGGTCGCCACTCAAGTTTCCATACTAGCCGGCCTGCACGCGACAACCGTTGTAGTTTCAACATAGCAACTTGCTAGCAACTTACTTTTTAAAGTACATAATGGCTTCTAAATTCACGGTTGAGATATTAATGGGTGTGATTTATCTCTTAGAACAAAACGTGAAACTCTCTTCCACATACGTTAACCACATACCTTATTTTCGACAGAAGACGAAATGATAAGGGAAAAATGAATTGGAAATTTGCCGAGGGAACCCATGGCGGAAGTAACTCCCAAATTGGCCTACAAAAAGACGTAATCACTGTAAAACTACCTTTCCAGCTTTGTCAGTGCGCCATGAAGATCAAGTGCTTACCGAGAACTGAGAGTGGGGTGGCTAGCGGCATTTGCTCCGCCAGCTTGGTAGCAAGCAATGGGTTCTCAGTTACTCGCTAACTTAAGATGAATAATGAATAAAAAGTTAAGGAAACGTTTGAGTGCTGGATCAAAACAACGACACTGTCATGTGCTAAGTAGCTAGCTGAAAGTAGCGTTCTAGCTTCGGTTAATGTGGAGATAGTCCTGCTGACAGGAACTGCGACTGGGGTGGCTATATATTGGAATTTGCTCCGCTGCCTTGCTAATTAGGCAGTAAGCATCGGAGGTGTTCTTAACTAGATAATGCTAGCTGAATAATACATAAAGAGTCGGTAAGGAAACGTTTGCACGGTGGATCAATATAACTGCACTGGCATGTGCTAATTAGCTAGTTAAAACTAGCTTTCTAGTTTCTGTCAGCATTCGAAGAGACAGTAATGGAGACAGCCCTGTTGACCGAGAACTGTGAGTGGGGCAGCTAGCGACATTAGCACTTCTAGCTGGCTAGCTACCAAACAGTAGGCGATATTCCTAGTTAGTTATCTAGTTAACGTTCTGATGATGCTATTTCTGAAAAAAAAAAAAACAATCAAGCAAACGTTTGAGTGTTGGATCTAAATAAAGGCACTATCATTTGCTAGTCACTAGTTAAAACTAGCTTCTGTTTGTGTTCTGTGAGACAGCCATGAAGACCCTTCACCAACTGTGCTAGGCAGGATCTGCGAGTTGGACGACTAGCTGCATTAGCCCCGCTAGCTACCTAGCAAGCAAGCAATGTTCTTGATCACATGAGATTTAGAATTGGTTAGTATGACTGAGATAGCGTTATCCTTTATGAAGCTTAACTTGTGCGTTTTGTGTTTTTGCGACTTGCTTTAATTCCAATAAAGGATTTGCATTCATTCAATAAATTTGTGGATGGATTATTTATTGATCTGCACCCTATGTTTGGATTAGATGTGCGTCAAGCGGCTAGTACATCAATAGCTATAGCACTAGGAGTTACTATCTATAATTTTAACATGCAGATCGATATTTGCAGTGCTGCTGCTTTTGCCTGAACGTGTGAGCGATCACTACCTCCTCGTGTTGATTGACAAGAGGTCGTACCATTTTAAAATAAAACGCCATTCGGAAATAAGTGATTCGGAAATGCAACGTGTTATTATGGGATGATATATTCACGTTACACATGTGGCCCTAATCCTCTTCCGTAGACAAGCATAAGGTGGCAATTATTTATTTCGAAATAAAATTAAGTATTTAATTATTGACCAATTTCATTATTTATTTATATATTTACTTATATAATTATTTATTTCATTTGGCGCGTTTAATCTTCCATGGGAAACAACATATAGGCCTAGGCTGACATATGTTTTGGAACAGCGGAATTAAGAGAATAAAGGCAGAAGGAACTCCCTGCCAAAATGTTATCTTGTTTTTTCAGTCGACATCCAGAAATGTAGTGCATTCCTAAGTAATTTACTGAAAACAAACACAGCTGTACAGAAGCTCCCAAAATGCATTGTATTATATACAGTATGATACTGTAAAATGGTAGTTTGCTGTTTACAGCAATTTGTAAATTTACAGCAATTCTTTTACAGAGTATGCACCACAAATGAAGGCAGGCCACCATTCCTTTACATAGCTGTGGGAATCCGTGGGTGTTATTAGCAGTCGCCTCTGCTTTTCTACAGCTCCCCTGTGCCCTGCGACAATGGAGTACGGGACCTGTGTGTCCTCCTGCCAGCACCGCTGCTCTGCCCTGTCCTCCCCTCAGCACTGTGACGAGGAGTGTGAGGAGGGCTGCGTCTGCCCCTCTGGAACCTTCTACAGCAGCCGCACACACACCTGCGTGGAAAGGTAAACCACCGCCTTCTGGAGCAGCCATATACACACCTGTGTGCTCAGGTAAACTATCACCTACAGCAGCCACACACGCACACCTGTGTGCACAGGTGAACTACCACCAACAGCAGCCGCACACACACATACGCGCACATATATTATAGTGCTATTTTTTTCACTGTATAACATAGTTCAAAATATCAGTAACTATCCCTACTGTTTTTATAATTCCTGTTCTTTAATAGGTTTTTTAAGCTAAATGCTTATTTCTTGGGCATTATACATTTTAAAACAATTGTGTGGTAGAATTACGTTCAGACTTCTCAGTTTAGACGGCAGGTTTTCAACTGAATTGTTCAACCATAGAATTCCTCTAAAACACTGACGCACAGGAATTAAACCATGGGGTCGAGTAATCTCTTCTGAACACACTGTGAGAGCGAGATTCATTTGCCCCAAAAGACATGCTGTTTTATTTCTCTAAAGTGTCCTGGGGTTTTTGCATCTTCTGGTAGCTCTGTGCTTTACTGAACATGTGCTAGAGTTACATCAAGGAATTCTCTGTGAGAACAGCCATTCATTCTCCTGGAAGCTGTGGACGACACAGATATCTGATAACCAGCGAGAAAGAATTTGTTGTGCAGAGCCTGGGTGTGTTGCCATGGCCTGTATGTTGCAGGGACTTTTAACTTTAGCTAAACTGTTCATTAGTGCTGCCACTCATTTTTTTTCTGTGGTTCCATTTTAGGTGGAGTTTTTGAGTATATGAAGTCTGAAAGTACAATCATAAAATGCACAAATGAAGACAATACTGACACTGTTTTACTCTGATCTCCCCAGTCTCACATTTTTGTCTCTTATGTGTGTTCTTAACCAAAAGAAATGGGTTCTGACATTAAACGTAAACACGACCCTGTGCTACAGTTTGGAAGTTGGAGAAAGGAAGTATTTTTACCTTGTGTGTGAGTTGGTGTTCTGTTTGTGTGAGCTTGTGTTTTGTGTGTGGGTTAGTGTTCTGTGTGTGATTTGGCATTCTGTGTGTGACTTGGCGTTCTGTGTGTGAGCTGGTGTTCTGTTTGTATGAGTTGGTGTTCTGTGTATGTGAGTTGGTGTTCTGTGTGTGATTTCTCCAGAAGTCAATGTCCATGCAGCTACCTGGGTGCTGAGTACTCTCCTGGAGACGTGATCATGAGCTCAGCAGGTGTACAGTAAGATCCTCCTGTTCATTCCACTTTCCTTGACCAAATAGCCAATAATTATTGATCTCAGCAGTAACAGCCACTTCTTCATGCCGCTGATGTGCTTACACCTTTTTCTTCAACACAGGGTTTGCCAAGATGGTAGAATGGTTTCCCAAAGCTCCATTATTGGTAAGTTTAATTTACTGTACTATATGGTGCTTCATTTATGATGCTGTACAGTACTTTTATTGTATACTATGGTTTGTTGTATGTTGCATTCATTTGAGTTTGTAACTGACTGCAGTCAACCTTTAGCAGAATTCATCTCCGAGTGCCATGTCATCTTAAAAATGGCCTCCATTAAGAGAAACCAACCAGTATATCAGGAAATTAATCAATTAAAGCAAAATTGGGCTATGGTCTCCCTTTTTCTGAAGTAAATATTAATATTGGGATACTAAGTATGCCATCCACCATATTATACATTGGTAGGGCATGCCCCATATTAATGTCCGTAGCCGGATGCTCAAAGGACAAGCACAACATAAGATACTCTTTCCTCCAGATAAGATGTGTCCACCTGGCCAGCACTACCTGGATTGCGATGACCTCGCTGATGCACCTGCATCGGAGAGAGGGCTGGCGTGCGAACAGACCTGCGAGTCGCACCTGCTCAACCTCACCTGCTCAGCTCACGAGCCTTGCGTTCCTGGCTGTGCCTGCCCACCTGGGTGAGTTTTCATGGTCACCTGCAGAATTCTGGACTGGAAGCGTGACTCCAGTTCCGTACAGCTGTTTTAAAGACTGAATTTCTCTGGAAATAGGTGAAAATGTAATCCACGGAACCTAATTCCATTGCATTTGCTATCTTGTAATGTTTTAGCTTTCTCTAACAAGTTTGGTTCATCCTCTTTGTGGATTTGTATTTTCTAACTCTGCTAATAACTGACAGTTCTGATGCAGGGCTTTTAAAAATAGGATCTCCTTGACGGAGTTCCAAGTGTCCTCACACAAAATGTCACATTTTAGAATTTCAGTTAAAGTAAACGTCCTATGACGGATCCTGCAAACATTGCAAATATTGTGATCATTGCAATAGGTAGCCGAAATATTTATATTGTTCTGAATGGCTACATGCACTGCATGGATTCATGATACAGTGGCATCAGGCTTCAGGCTTGCTCCCATATTAGAGGAAGGTGAGGATAGCTGAGGTGCTTTGTTGAGTTGGGGTTTTTCAGCCACAAGTCCAGGCTTTAGTGGGACTAGCTTGTGAAACCTTGCTCTCTGGTACAGTATCTACACTGTTATGTCCAGGTTTCTGTCCTGGCTGTAGATGAACGGTTGTTTCCCTTCCGGCAGGTGGGGGGTTGGGGGTGTTTGGGTGGGAGCGGGTCAGGGGCGGGTTCAGCTGGAGTCAGAGCTGGTTCGGTTCCAGTTTGAGGGCAGGGCCGTGCTGCATAGTGAGAGCATTGATGTGTGAGCCTACGGAAAGGACCGACTGTCAGTCCCAGCGCTACTGATCCATGAATGTAAGTCGGCCAGGAAGGGCAGCTTTTACGTTGGCTAATCTTGTATGGAAACGTCTGGGTAGCGTCACAGCAATTTCTGGTTCATCTTTCAACTTGACCTTTTTTACTGGGGAGAGGCACAGTGGGGGGGCCCTATTTGTGGAATATTCTGGCTTTAAATGTGAGACCTCTCAGAAACATTGCTGTCCGTGAAAGCAGCTACGGGCTAGCGTTACTTCTATAACGTAATTTCGCCTGTAACTTGAGATTTCCTCTCCGAGCACTCAGCAGTGTTTCCCAGGATTGATTTCTGCGGGGAGCGTTCCCATTACCTCACCTACGATCAGCGTCTGATGAGAGCTTAGCCTCCTTAGCCTTCTCTCCCAGAAGGGGAACAGCCTTTACATAGAGGAGGAGCCTAGCACTGGCTGTATAGCTCAGATTAAGGCCACCCGATCCGCTTAATGCCGCATGTCTGCGAGTCGGTGTTAGGGTTAAGTGGGCTTTTTATGAATTGAAACTTAAGAACTGCAAGCTCTGTGTGGCTAACCCAAAATGTCTGTGCAATGTGCTGCATTTGTCCATTTGTTCCACTGAGCTCAGTGTGTCAGCCATTGCACCGAGCTTATAGATCTCAGCAGGATGTAGACATTGGTTGGTAAATTGTTTTGTCAGATTTCTGAAGAAAAATCACATAAATAAATGATACCATTTCACCAGATACAATTTGAGATTTGGTGTTCATTGTAATGCACACATTAGCTACTAAATCTTCAGTTCCCTATTGGGGGGCTGTGGTCCCTTTAGCAAGTGAATGTAAGCCCAGGTTTTTTGAGTACATATCCATTATTTTAACGAAATACAAATAGGCTCAAACCCTGAAATAATTTGAGGTGCATAAAAAGACAAAACTACATAACACTGAACAATAGGCATTGGCCTGTATCCCTTTTATTCATGTATGGTCTCCATAGATTTAAAAAAAGAAAAATGATATAAAGCAAATATTTATTGAGAAATGAGGCACAGTTTTTGCAACACTGAACATGGAGTGACGTTAAGAGGTGCAAGTAATCTTGACACCAGTGCTGCTTGTGAAGAAGTCGGACTGAAAGATGAAGTGCACTTCTGAGCACACATGTTGAGTGACTGTGCTCTGTTTATTCTAATTTGTTGTGTGCTTTGAAAGCTAGCCTAAGCTATTAGCACTTCACATCAGTTTGCAATTTTAAGGCTTCACTTTTGTCTTTTTTGATTTTTGCTGTTCATAAAGGCCCTGTTCCAGGGGGCCTAGATACACAGCAATACCATGCTTAATCCTCTCCAGAGGGACACAGAAAGTAGCTGCGGTCTTGTTCGGTCAATTGATACTGATACCTTTTGAAAGGGAAACCAGTCTAGACACCACGGAGGAAGTCGATATCTAAGATAACGGACAGAAGCCGAGTGTCTGTCACCTGCTGCCACGCCCACTCGCCGACCTTTTCGGATGCCGGGCAACCCCAAACACGGAACACGGTTAGTCACCTTGACCATCATGGGCGAGCAACTCTTGCGGCATGAAATCCCTGTCACGAATGTTTAATAAATGCCTGCAACCCGATAGGCTGGCATCTAGTTTGTGGTAAATATGAACACAAAGGCAGCCTTATGCTGCTGGGCGATGGGAGTATTGATAACTCCAGTGGTAGGGCAATGATTAAAAAGTACCATTCAGCCATGGTCTGTTTTGTTGCAGCACTCCTCATGCTATTCACAGAAGCCAAAGGTTAGCCAAACAACGGTGGTTCAGTCAGTTAAAAGCCATTCGGCATGAATGCAGGCTAGACCTTGTGGAACAATAGTGTGCAAGCTATGGTTAAAAGGCTGGCCGGGACCAGCCAGCGCAGGCTAAGCCCTATAGCAGGGTCTTTACAGGCTGGAATATGGGCTATGTTATTAATGGAGACATGGCCCAGAGTGATGAGATTCCATTCCATTCTATCGGCTTCATGCTACCAGGTGAATGGTAGGTTCAAGCTGGCCAGGGTTTGTCAAGTGTCCCGTAGCGTACCTTGTGCTTGGTATGGGTGGCACATTGGTGCCCCGAGGAGAGAAAATGGGCTGGTTCACATCAGGAAGTATTCCACCGAAGAAAGTAAAAGTCCAAAAAACTGTATACACCAGAAGGTCTGGGGATTCTAGCTGTGCTGCTTCTTCTGTGTAATATGCCCCTGTTTTCAACAGAACAGTCTGTGCTCAGATAGGGATCAATCAATCAACGGTTTTAATTTTCTTAAAATTAAGCCATCCCTGGCCACACTAAAGGGAAAATGTGCTGTCTGATTGGTTGAAAGTTTACAAAGTAACCTGGGGGATAGAATGGGGCCCGATGGCTTTGAGAATAAACGAGCTCTTAACCTATACAATTAACATCAGTTAACTTCACAGGGAAAATACGCTCCATTCAATGTAGGCTACATCAAAGCTCATTGCAGTGAAATCGAAGCACCAAAGCCTATATTGCATGTCTTAATTTCCAAGCCGGGCATTGAAGTAATTAGCTCCCCCCCGTTCCCACAATCCCTTAGAAATCAGAAAGCGAAAGAGCTGGTTCATCAGAACCAGCCTTAAGGGGCCATAATGGGAAATCATTATTGGCAGTGCTGACAGGAGAATTCATTTTATTTGCCTTCTACAAAGGTGGACTTTGTGCTGTTTTCGATAAAAAGTAAGAGTTAATATCCTCAGTGTGACAATTATGCATTTCAAAGGGCTCTTCCGAAACGCAGGTGCGCATATCCTGTGTGTTAAAATCCATACAGGTACAGTATAGCTGTAGGGTCACAGATCATGTGTCATTTAAGGTATTGCTGTACTGGTGCTGACTATTAAGAGTTGAGTGGTAATAAAGGGTTAAGTCCCCGAGTCATAGGCAGCCTTAGACACTGAAGCTTCAGTTCTTGAGATCCACCGTACGCATCATTATCCTCTGAATATGGATATTGTGAAGAGTGTGGAAAGTCCCGGTGAAATGCCAGCGCTCCACCCAATCAGAGGAGTGTACGCACGTACACGGAGAGCTCCATCTCGGCGTGTCATTTGGTCTCTAGCATGACTAATTACTCATGGATTATGATCCTGACGCAAATGCCATCTGAGCTTCCCAGAATCCTTTGTGGTGTAAAGTCTCAAGGTCAGGGTCAAGTAGCCCTATTATTTTTCTATTTTTTTTTTTTTTTTTTCAATTTTGGTAACACACCAATATAATGTTTGGATGGGCTGATGAATTTTAGAAAAACAGCAGTGCTTTTTTCAGGAGAAGATTGAATGCACGGCTTGGTAAATCAAAAGATACTCAAAGAGTAAAGCTGAAAGGGATGATTTGTATTCAGTGAGAATTGTTTTAAATCTGGTTGATCTTCATATTTACTTTGTTGTATCTGCTTGGGCAGCCACTCTTTTAGTACCAACCTAGAAAATGAAGTTAGAACTTTCTTGGAGATTATGAAATTGAGCATGAGATAAGAGATATACTGTCATGCACTCCCAAAACTTGATGGGAATTTCAAGTTTTGTCATTTTGCTAAAGGCTGAATGTGGCATGTTTGACTGCCCATGCTGTTCTGTTGCTAATGGCTTAACCCTGGGAGGGCTGTCTGAAACACAGGATCAGGGGCATGTGGCCGGGACACAGTTATTTCTAAATATGATAATATAATAGCTGCTTTATAATAGCCACTTGAGCATCCTTCATATTGCTATCATTCTCTCTTCTCTCTTCCCCTCTATTTCTCCCTCTCTCCCCCTTCAATAAGAATAGAAAATTGTTGTAACTGCCCCCCTCCTCATGCACTCACTCACTTTTTCGTTCTCTCTCTCAAGAATGGCTGGAATAAAAGTTGTTTTTTTTAACAGAAGCATTCCAATAGTAATGAACATTTGTAATTTATCCAAGGCAATTACTGTAGCTTAGCTTTTATTTCACGCTATAAACTTAGATACTTTTCGTATTTATGCAATAAACAGGTGGACTGCGGGATCAGGTGACTGGTAAGCTTCTTAAAGGAATTCCTGCAACCTGTTTGAGACCGTCATCACTTTTTAATTTCACCCACAGTAAAAAGGTGTACGCTTTATCCCGGAGGCAGAAAGATGCTAATTCCATTTCGAAACCGCTGCATCACACTGTGACAATACAAAAAGAATAAAGATGAGGAGCGTCAGTATGTTTCTGACTCATGCCCATGGAAACAGTGGCAGTCAGTGTTGCTCGTTCCTTAAATGTGAACTTTACTATTTTCCTATGAAATAAAATAGATTTTAGATGTATGGCTTTCCTGTTACAGTATTGCAACTAATTTATGTTCACAGAAAAGCTCAATTTTTTTACTCAAATCCATCCAACAGTTTTAAATAGAGTTAAGACATTTCATACTCCATTTGACATGCTTTTGTGATATATACTGTGTGGTAAACGAGTAGCAGGTTTATTTTCTTTTGAGAAATATTTGCATTGTGAGTGCATATATTGCAAGATTGCTGCTGCCATATTTTGGCAGACAGACTGTGGCCATTTTTATCTGGCGACAGCACCCATAACTGAACCAGCGTTTCTCCACCTCCACATCGTTGCATCCCTGGCAGAAATATGACCCGGCCAAAACAAAAGATTAACAAAATATATCACTGCTGGATGGATTCTCTCCAACCCTCCTCACAAAACCCCTGAGCCATGAAATTAAGGGAACGCTGCCCGTGGGAATTCATTTATTACTGTGGCACTGTGGGGCTGTGGCTCCAGACTCGCCGTTGTTGTTCTTGTTGGGTTATTACCTTGCTGAGTTATTCTTTTTTCAGTGGTGCTTCCATTGTTATTCTGGGAAACTGCACAATAAGTAATCAATAATAATCAACTGAACCTATAAAAATGTTTTCCCACGATGGCTATTTGAGCTTTACACTCTACGCTGAGGTCATGGCATATTTGCATATTTATACAGTAAAATGAAGTTCCCAGTATTGGCTATTTCTGCTGAACGAATATTAGTTCTAATTTCTTGTCGTGCTTCCACAAGTGGTCGATAATGACGACACGTACGGGTTGCATGCGCTGAAATGGAGCGCTCGTTGTGCTTGTTCACGACTCGGGTTTAATTAAAACGCAGAATGATGCAAATGGGGACGTTTATTTATAAACGGTGCGCGCAGAGCTCAAGGAGAGATTGTTATGGATTCTTTGATCAGAGTAATTGATAGGGCGCCCTGGCGTGCGGATAAAGAAAGCTGTTAACGGCACTTTATCAGGGGTGTAACATTACGCAGATGAACCTGAGGTTTATCCCCCGCTCATTCAATGTGACGCTTTATTGTCCGTGGAGGCGGCAGTGGGAATATTTCTCCCCCGAATATTACAAAGATTCTTATCTGGGTATGTCTGACAATTTGGGAGCCGGATTGAGAGAGAAAACAAAGCCTGTTTTTCTCTCTCTCCGAGGTTGCGTTGTCGCCATGATTGTGTTTCCGCCGGTTCCTCTTTAACTCTATCCTGAATGCACCATATCCACGTGTCCTGAAAACGTGGACGCGCCTGAGAGGATATTATTTCTACTGCTAGCACCGGTGACATCAATAACCCGGGCTTGCATAACTTTAATGAAAACGCGAAAACGGGGAAGTCACCATTACTGTGCTGGCAGTAAGATCACCAGCTATTTTGTCTTCTCTTTATAATATACTCATCTGAACTGCCTGGCCTTGATGGTCCATAGGTTTCACTCTATTTTGTGAAACACTGTCAGACTGACAGATGTACAGATGGGGTGCCATTAGGGGTCTGCTGTATGTTTGCTACTTGGCACTGCTCTTATAACCTTGACTTAACCTGTACTTGATTTCTTCATTGATCCAGCTGTATGAATGGATAGCATGCAAAAATGTAAGCTGTATCTGTCCGGCAGTATCTGCTGAGAAAATAAATGATGCCGAAATGTGTGCTTGTGGTTTCCAGGTTGTTGAAACATGGAGATGAATGCTTTCAGCCTGAGGCCTGCCCCTGTTTTTGGAAGGGGAAGGAGTACTACCCTGGAGACAAGGTCACCTCTCCATGTCACCGCTGGTGAGTTTTCCACCCACATGTGTCACTGCTGGTAGGGTCCGGCCCAACTACTGCATTTAAGGAAACCCAGGATATTAACACAGTCAAACTTGATTACAAAGAACAAGCAGAACTTCCCTTGCTGTTAGGTTACATATGTCTCATCCGTCTGTTGGATACGTGACCATGTTTCATCCATGCCACATGAACAATGCAAACCCAAATTAAGACAAATCTTTCACAGCGATGCTAATTTTGAAAATTGCTCACTGAAGCTAGCAAGTTCTCAGACTGTCTTGCAGTGCAACAGGTCACCTGATATGCTTGCCTTTTATGGAAGAAGAAGAATAAAAAAATTGCAGCCTGGTTTATAGAAAAACTCCTTGTGTTACTGTCTTTCATACTTGATTTAGCTTCTTCGCTGAATACTGAATGTTATAATGACCTCAGTCAGAATGTAATCTTTTTACCCCCCATTCTTAGTGATTCTTCTACCAGTAGCTAGAGAAGATAAGAGTGACAGCTTAATGACGCACAGAGTGGCTGAATCAAACTTTGGCAATCGG
>NC_049205.1:53659450-53689450 GCF_013347855.1 Anguilla anguilla
AACCACAGCCACAACCATATCCACCCCCACAACCACGACCACAACCATATCCACAAGCACAACCACAACCATATCCACAACCACAACCACAACCATATCCATAACCACAACCATATCCACAACCACAACCACATCCACATCCACAACCACAACCACAAACACAACCATATCCACAACCATATCCACAACCACAACCACAGCCACAACCATATCCACCCCCACAACCACGACCACAACCATATCCACAAGCACAACCACAACCATATCCACCCCCACAAGCACAACCACAACCATATCCACAACCACAACCACAGCCACATTGCAACCATATCCACAACCACAACCATATCCACAATCACGACCACAACCATATCCACAACCACGACCACAACCATATCCACAACCATGACCACAACCATATCCACAACCACAACCACAACCACAACCATATCCACAACCACAACCATATCCACAACCACATCCACATCCACAACCACAACCACAACCACAACCACAACCAAAACCAAAACCAAAACCACAACCACAACCACAACCATATCCACCAACCACAACCACAGCCACAACCATATCCACAACCACAACCACAACCACAACCACAACCACAACCACGCTCCAACCATGACTGCACCATGGACACCATGCTACACCCCACCACCTTAACCTACCCCCAAGGACTGCACACTTGGTTTCCCGCCTCCCACTGCTGTCAACACCCCCCAACCCTCTAACGCACCAACTTCAAAATGCACGTTCACCCCTTTTGTAGTTTCACATTTATATAAATATTTAAACATTTTTTAAAGGAAGCAAAATGTCTCCTTTGCCTGTTTTCCTGATTCTAATTCCTCTTTGTGGTGGAAATTCCCTCCAGACTCCTCTCTGGTGTCCTTCGAAGCAGCGGGACGGCCAAACTATTTTGTCCGCGCTCAGCGGGGCGGACAGCTGGAGCTGGCCAAGTTTGAGGAGCGGGGGCTGTTCTCTGACCAGGCCACCTTCGTCCTGCACCGGGACACCTGGATCAGCGGCTACGACTCCCTGGAGTCCTTCGCCCGGCCCGGCTTCTTCCTGCACTACACCCGCTCCCGACTCCACCTCATGAAGTACAACCACTCGGACGGCTTCCGCAGGGCTACGCTCTTCAGACTCACAGGTCAGTACAGCGATATGCAGATTCACAGGTGAGAGTAGGTTGTTCAGATTCACAGGTGAGAGCTGGGTTGTTCAGATTCACAGGTGAGGGCTGGGTTGTGCAGATTCACAGGTGAGGGCTGGGTTGTTCAGATTCACAGATGAGAGTAGGTTGTTCAGATTCACAGGTGAGGGCTGGGTTGTTCAGATTCACAGGTGAGGGCTGGGTTGTTCAGATTCACAGGTGAGAGTAGGTTGTTCAGATTCACAGGTGAGGGCTGGGTTGTTCAGATTCACAGGTGAGGGCTGGGTTGATCAGATTCACAGGTGAGAGCTGGGTTGTTCAGATTCACAGGTGAGAGCTGGGTTGTTCCGATTCACAGGTGAGGGCTGGGTTGTTCAGATTCACAGGTGAGAGTAGGTTGTTCAGATTCACAGGTGAGGGCTGGGTTGTTCAGACTCACAGGTGAGAGCTGGGTTGTTCTGATTCACAGGCGAGAGCTGGGTTGTTCAGACTCACAGGTGAGAACAGATTGTTAAGGTTCACAGGTGAGAACAGGTTGTTCAGATACACAAGTAAGCCAGCATGGTTGCTCAGTGGTTTGGTTTCTTTGGCTACTCCAGTTTCCTCCTACAGTCCAAAGACATGTAGGGCTCTGGGCACACTTGTGAAGGATATCATTGTAGATGTGACTACCCTGATTAAATAAAGGTTGAATGAAAAAACGTAAGTACTGGGCTGTTCAGATTTGCAGGAGACTGCAGAGCCTCACACTTCAGACCCATCCATTCAGATTATTGCTTCTGGGTCAAAGGTTAAGAGAGGCCCGGAGTGTCTTTATGATGTTTGTAGAATAGCCTACAGACACTGGAATTGTCTGGCGAAGGGTAATGTCAAATAGTCAATTGGAGTAAAACCACAGCGACGCCAGGCTTACCGTGCTGTGTGTTTTCCTTTAGCTACGCTTCAGCTAGCCTCCCGACTCGACTGACTCACAAAATGAGGGCTGCGGTGAGTCGCCCCCATCCCCCTCCCACGTTGCTCAGGGCCCGTAGGCCTCTGCTTTAGCGGTCCAGTGGGGGGGGGGGGGGTGTGTTAATGGGCGCATTGTGAGGCCGGCCTTGTTTTGCATTGCACTGTAATGGCCGGGCCGTGCAGCTGTCGACTGGCACACTCCCACCCCCGGAAAAATGACAGCTTTTGTCAATGCCAAGTGCCTGATGTGCGCTGGAGAGTGTCTTTAATCATGGGCATGTTGAGATGTGGGGCGGCGGCATGCCACACCAGCCCCCCGGGGGCCGGCTGTCTCCACCCCCCCCACCCCCCCAAACACCACACACGCACCGCCAGGGGGTTCACCCGTCCTGCCCAGAGAGGGGCACGCAGAGCGACTCGCCCGGTTTTAGGAGCCCATGTATCTGTACAAGGCTGTATGCTCTTCTAGTCCCATTTTATCACAATGCACTACTGCCTAACCAATTCTTCCTTGGTCATATATACATATATTTAAATATGTGTGTGTGTATGTGTGTGTGTGTGTGCATGTGCATGTGTGTGTATGTGTGTGCGTGTGTGGCAACCCTAGTGGAAAGCCACAACTGTTTATCCATTATACAATAGTGCCCAGTGACGGCTGGGCTTCATATTAAGGGTCAGGTCCAAGGTTCGAGTTGCGGGGGTGGGGTGCCCGGCGCTGCGTCTCCACACCCCTCAGCCTGCTGAGGCAGGGTAATCACGCTCGGCTAAAAATACTGCCGCATTTGTTTTAGCTAGAGGAAAGGAGCACGGGCGGGCCGGCTCGCGGGCTGAAGGAGATTGGGTTTCCTGCTGACTGCGGGGAACGCCGGCCGCATTCCGCCAAGCAGAGGAGCCCGCCAGGGGCGAAAGTGTCCGAAACATCGGGGAGAGGGCCCGGCGCCCCCTCGCGCATTACCACCCTGACCCCTGCCATCGCCCCCGTCCCGGCCGGGGCCGTGAATGTGGCCCTGTCCCACGGCACGGCGTGACCCCTCGTAGCTCTGGGCATTCTCAAGGGTTCGAGAAATGTCATTAGCTTACGCCGTATGTTTTCTAGGGGTTTTTTTTATAAATCAGTTATCATCTGATGTGGGGGAAAAATGTGAGTGGAGGTGCAGCTAAGCTCCAGAAGGGGGTGCTGATGGACCCCACTGCTGGCTGTAGAGTAAGGGCATTTGGCTGCAGCTAGACCACATGTTTTACTGGCACTCTCTCACCCGAAGAGGCCCTGACACCAGCCAACGCAACCTGTAACAGAATGCATTCTGAAGCCATGTGTATAATAATGGACATCCTTAGCAGATGCAGCTCACTAATCCATCCTTTTATCACTAAAACATGTCTGTCTTATCATTACATTACGCCACTAGCCACTGATATTATTGCTGCAATGGCTTCTAACCATACTGCTGTGGATACTGCAGTTACAATTTCACCTTTCTGAAATGATTTGTGAAATATTGTGAATGGGATTGGATTATTCTTCGCCATTTTTGCTTCTCTGCATTTATTGACTGGACCGCAACAGCGGGGCCAGCCCTACAAACTCGAATGTCTGTGACTGACTGAGTGAGTGAGTGATGAAGTTACACCATTGGTCAGCCAAGTTATGAAGTTACACCACTGGTCGGCCGGATCACGTGTGTTACGTCCAGTCATATACTAGGTTTCCTAGTCTTGTTTGAATGTGCCAGGCCCCGTGCTGTTAATGTGACGCAGTGAAATCTGGTGTTTTCTTTCAGGCTTTGACTTGGACACCTCTCTTTGGCCTCGGTGCCAGTGGAGGTACGAGTCATGTGTGAGTGCCTGCTTCAGGACCTGCAGTGACCCCAGCGGCCAGCTCTGTACCACCATCCCAAAGTAAGAGCTTACGTCTACTGTGTCACACAGCACATAGCTCCACACACACAACACACATCCATACATGCAACACACTCCCATACATACAACACACATCCACAAAAGACTGACATCCACTCATACACCATACACATCACAACACCTCATACATGCATAATACGTGCACACCAAACGCAAACATCACAGACCTTAGTACAAAAAACACGTGGGCATGCTAACACACTCATCAATGTGTACACTCACCTCAGCATCAACAGCAAACTAGTGGCTGTGCGTGTGGGACTTCGCAAGGTGCGTGATTGTTGCGTGTTGTTCTCAGAGAGATATGTTTTTCTCTGTAGAGTGGAGGGATGCATCCCACAATGCCCAGGTCACATGGTTCTGGATGAAGTCACTCAGCGATGTGTGCATCTGGCAGATTGTAAGTCTCTCATATCTTATAAAATCACATGAATATAGCCACAGTCACTGCAACAGCTAGGGGCTAGGGTTTTGTTAGTGAAACCTATCTAAGGTACCTGATGCCACTATACCTACAAGAACATATCAAGGTGCAATGAAAAAATAAATTGTTTATCCAATTATGGTTTTTTTCTTAGTTTTCTTGACTCAAAATCTCAAACTTTTTATGTGAGCTTTTAATGCACATTTTGTAATGAGAATTTTTTAAAATGAAATAAATTGCATAGATTTTAACATGTGCACACAATGATCTTTATTATGTAAAATGGACTAAATGTGTCAATATGTCTGAGATGTTTGTGTTTTATAATTGCAATTGAAGTGAAAACAAGTGAACAGTTGTTTGCTGCTTTGCAGAAGTAGCATTCTGATAATTGATCTTTGCTTTGACTGTAGTGTGTAGTGTGAGGAAAAAAGAGGAAATTAAACTCATTTTAAATGTCATAATGCTTAATGACAGAATCAAAATGTTTTTCATGCCTTTAGTAATTATAATTTGTAACACAAAAAATATGTATACTGGTTCTAGTACTTCAAAGGACTCTTTGTTCTGTGTAGTAGAGTTAGCTTAGTGTAGATTAGTTTGGGATAGATTAGTCTGACATTGACAGAACAAAAGTACTCTTTGCAAATGCGTATGAGCTCATTTGACGATCCCCCTTCATGTGACATCATCGCTGTGTGATATCGCATTTCTTAGAAGCTGAAATATTCATCCCAACATCTGTTTAATTAAGCTTCCATCCCCGTGCCAGACCACGGGTGCCGGGGGTTTAAATTCTGTCACAAGTAATGCATTTACCCCTTGTCCCTCTCCCTTTCCATTTTTTTTTGTGGAATAACCGTGCTTATCTAACAGTTGTCTTATTATTTATCCTCAGGCATTAAGCCACCAGTTGCTGTGGCCCCCACTCCTCCCCACAGTACTGCAGCGGCACCTGCAGCTGTCACTTCAACTGCGGCTGTCCCGGCTACTGCGGCGGCCTCCACGGCACACTCCACCGCCCCCGGCATCTCCACGGCACACTCCGCACCCCCCACCGCCTCCCCCGAGACCGCTGCTAAGGAAACGCACAGCACCAGCGCCGCGGCGCCCGCCGTGACTGAGAGGGAGCCGTCCACGACTGCGACTTCCCCTACTTTAACCTCCCAGCCCGTGACCACCTCGACTGTGACCAGTTTGGTGCCGGAGGTGGATACCGGACCCCCCACCCCTGCAGTCCCTGTCACTCCCGGGACATCGCCCGGGCCTCCGGTCCCTCCCACGGTATCCGAGGTCCCTGTGTCCCTGACATCAGAGAAAACATCCACAGCTGTGCTCACGAGCCTAGCAGGCCCAACTGGGCCAACAACCGTGATGCTACCAACCACTGCACGCACTCCCATGGAGCCTTCCACCGAGAGGACCAGCCCCATTACCCCCACTGCCTTGTGGGTAACTGCCACCACAACTACTCCCACCACAGTCTCAGAGCCTGCCACCACCAGAACTACCACTACCACCACCCCTGCCACAACCTCAAAGACTGCTACAACCAGAACTACCACCACCCCTGCCACAACCTCAAAGACAGCTACAACCAGAACTACCACCACCCCTGCCACAACCTCAAAGACTGCTACAAGCAGAACTACCACCACCCCTGCCACAACCTCAGAGACTGCCACTACCCTCACCACTACCACCACCCCCACCACAGCCTCAGAAACCACTACCACCAGGACTACCACTACAACCACCCCTACCACAACTGCCGAGAGTGTAACCACCACCTCCGCTACCACCACGACCACAGAAACTGCTATCACCGCATCCACCCCCACACCAGTCTCAGAGACTGCTACCACCAGAACTAGCACCACCACCACCCCCACCACAACCTCAGAGACAGCTACCACCAGAACTAGCACCACCACCACCCCCACCACAACCTCAGAGACAGCTACCACCAGAACTAGCACCACCACCACCCCCACCACAACCTCAGAGACAGCTACCACCAGAACTAGCACCACCACCACCCCCACCACAACCTCAGAGGCAGCTACCACCAGAACTAGCACCACCACCACCCCCACCACGACATCAGAGACTGCTACCACCAGAACTAGCACCACCACCACCACCCCCACCACAACCACAGAGACTGCTACCACCAGAACTACCACTATTACCACCCCCACCATGACCTCAGAGACTGCTACCACCAGAACTAGCACCATCACCCCCACCACAACCTCACAGACCGCTACCACAAGAACTACCACTACCACCACCCCCACCACAACCTCAGAGACTGCTACCACCAGAACTACCACTACCACCACCACTCCCATGACCTCAGAGACTGCTACCACCTCAGCCGCCTCCACTGCAACTGCCACGAGGCCAGTTGCCACCTCAGAGATAACCTCCAGCACAACTCATGTCTCTCCACCCTCTCCCACTATGGGTCTGTCCACCAGCTCCATCCTGCGCCCAGTCAGCACCAGCACACTTCCTGTCCCTGCAGCTTCACCTTCGGAGGCGGTTACAGAAACCACCGCTAGCACCGCCTGGGCGACTCCCGTCTATACCACCACCACCAGCACGCCAACCACGATCATCTCAGAAACCTCCAGATTCACAGCCACAACCACAGAGACCACACACCCTACTACAACCTACAGAGAGACCAGCGCAGGACCTGCTGTTGTTGAAACGGCTAAAACAACCATGCACACCACCCTAGAAACCAGTCCCACCACCATTACCAGCACCATCACCACCACAGAAGCCTACACCATCTCTCCTTCTACTCCCACACGCACACTAGGGGTCACCACGCCCAAGCCTTCTACCACACATTTGACTGAATCAGCCACGACTGTGAGTGCCTTTACCACCACAAGCTCCACCACGCCAGGTACGAGTCCAGAGGTCATTTCCGCAGTAACTTCAGAAAGACATGTTCCCACCGCTCCTGTCCTGAGAACGTCTACAACCATCACCCCCTCTCTACCTTCTACTACCCCTGTTCCCGCGCTTCAAACCACACTGTCATCGGTGCCCACGTCCCCTACTTCTCAGCCTCCCATTTCTACAAGGAAAACCACAACGGCAGCCTTCACTGCTGTTGTGACCTCCACAACCACCACAGTCCGTCCCCTAACGCCCAGCACCATTGCCACCACCGCTTCCGCACCTCCACCTGTGGAAGAAACTACCACAAGAACAGCAGAGACCCAGCCGACATCAACCGCCACTACTGTCAGGACTTCCTGGATAACTGGAGTGCCCACCACCGAGAGTACCTCAGAGATGACCACTGTGCATGTGCCGGTGTCCACGAAAACAACAGCCGAAGATTGGAGACAGACCACAGCTGACACTGGTGCCACAACTGTGCAGACCACCATAGGCAGACCAGTCTCTCTGGAGGTGCCTCGCACAACCGTAATACCTGTAGAGACCCCAAAATCAACAGTTAAATTCCCTCACACCATAGCCGCAACATCTATCTCAACTTCACCTGAAACGACAGCTACAGAAACGACGGCAACATCAACAGTCTCCACTTCACCCAAAAAACCAGCGACGACAACCATCCCCACTTTGCCGGAAACTCCCGCAACAACGACTTTCACTACTTTTCCCGTTACCCCGTCGAAGACGACCATCTCCACTATCCCCGAAACGGCAGCCACAACGATGTCCATCACCCCAGTTATCAGAACTACGGAGTCAACAACAGTGAAAGCCCCCACAGTTGAAGCAGAGCTTTCAACCCTGCCCTCCACCTTAAAAATTACAGAGACCCCGCGATCTCCATCCACCCAAACTTTGACCACTCCATCCTACCTGACCCACAAAGTAAGCACTGCAGCGATCACCTCTAAACCATTGACCGTAACCCCCTATCCCAGCTCACCCGCTGAGGTAAGCACTGCCACCAGTGAGATCACCACGACAACCACAGCCAAACCCCTTGCAGTGACCAGCTCTAAGGTCACTGTTTCCACCTCTCCAGTGTCACGGGTCACTACAGCAACCTCCGAGGCAACTTCAATTCTAAAGAGCACCAGGAAAACCACAGAGCGTCCTGAAGCTGCCACCCACTCGCCAGTGACAACTAAAACAGCCAGAACAGAGTCACCCACAACCAAAGAGAGGGAAACTTTTACCACTCACTCTACCACAAAGGCTACGACTGTGTCTCGCCTCATTACTTCTACCACCAAGCCATTGACTATGCCTCCTCTTACAGGGACAATAGGCCCTCCTCCGGTCACACAGAAAGTGGAGGTGCCAGAGGTTACTACAGCATCAACAACTGCATCACCCACACCTACGTCATTGCACACTGCTTCAACCAGTCGACCAACTGTCACCACCACCCCTGAAAGATACACGCCAAGAATGACGTCCACCACAGGGCCCCCCCCCAGCACCAGGTCATCTGTTGGGACCACACTGAGCAGAACCACGCGAGTGACTTCTCCACCAGTGCCCCTCGTGACTTCTACCAAGACAACCACGATCAGTACTTCAACTGTCAGGACGTCTACTGTTAGCACTTCCACTGAGAGGCTCTCCTTGTCAACACGACTCCCGCCATTGCCAACGACAACCACAGCCCCTGTTTACCCATCAACCCCTGTGAAACCTGTCTCAGTCACTGTCTCGACCACACGTACCACTCAGAGGTCCACCAGGCCTACCACCACCAGAACCACAGAACCTCCACCCACAACGCTTTCTACTGAAACCACCAAAACCCACTCCACTCCAGTGCCCAGCCTGACATCAGTCACAGCGCCCCCTGTGGCCATTACAGAAACCAGCAGGGTAACAATCACACTGCCCACTGCCACCCCTGAAAGCACTGTCAGCACTGAGGGGGTCCCTCAGACTGATACCCCACCCACAGAGAGCGCCAAAACTTCTGTGCCAGACTGGCTGACGTCCACTGGGCCTCGGCCTACCGACGAGGTCTCAGTGCCCCCATCTCCCACCCCTGTCGCGGTCACAGAGACAGCAGCCACCCCAACAACGGCCACCACCACATCGCCCTTCACCCCCGCCACAGATCGCTGGTGGACCACTGCACCAGAAATGGCCACACCCTCAGCTGCACCACACACCACTGAGGTCACCACCACCACCACCACCACTGCCATACCCTCAACCAGGATGTGCACGGTCAGTCTCTCCTCCCTGTACTTATACTGACCTCTTGCTTTATGAATCTGGGCATATGACATGTTCACTCTGAGACCTCCTGTCTGGTTTCTTCACTGTAAAAATCACCTCTTTAGAGACTTTTGGGGAAATTATTGCACAATTGCTTAGATTACTCTCAGTACTCACTGTGAGACCTCCTGTATGACCTGTTCACTGTGAGAGCTGCTGTATGACCTGCTCCTGTATGACCTGTTCACTATGAGACCTGCTGTACAATTGTCCCTGGTGATACTGTTGTGTTTCTCAGCCCCCATATTCAGAGATCATTGATGAGTGCACCAAGTACATCTGTGTGGGTGGGCAGCTGATGCTGTTCAACAAGTCACAGAACTGCCCCTACAACTCCATTCCTCCAAACTGCGGCCTCCTGGGATTTGCAGTCCTGGTGAACGGAGACAAGTGCTGCCCTCAGTGGGACTGTCCCTGTGAGTGCTGTCATCCATGTGCACCATCAATACGTGTTCATATACATACATAACCTCAAAAACTTTGCTATAATTACATGCACATAACTGTCTGTCTCTCTGTCTGTCTATGTATTTCTCTGGTATGTTTCCATCCACAACCGCTTACTCTGCCATCATGGCCAAACACACAGTAATAATACGTTTAATTAGGTGTAGGAAAGAAGGGCAAGTGTTCTAACTGGCAGGCTGTTCAATTAGTTTCACAGGAGGACAGATCTGTTTCATCAGATGGTGCTCAATGTGCCTGTGCTGAATCCACAGGTCGCTGCTCCCTGTTCCCGGACTTGAACGTCATCACATTCGATGGCAACAGCGTGGCGATCTATAAGGCAGCATCGTACATCGTGACCGAACTTCCCGACGAGACTGTGAGCATCCAGGTGCAGGAGTGCCAGACCTCAGACACGGTATGGGATCATGATGATGGTTATCTCAAGCGAGAAGTCAGCTGACAGGTTTAATTGACCTCTGTGTTTGCCTTCAGATTTTCACGCTGTTGTTTACTTTTCCTCCCTCATGAAAGCCGCTGTGGAATTTCACCAGCCTGTGTCTGGTTGCCCTTAACATCACACACAAATCCAATCAAGTTCTGATCAACCGTCTACAGAGACGGGTAAGATGCCATCTCTCCGCCTTCTCTTTCATAAGAGTGTTACAGTGTACCATTTTGCCTATGTGTAACCTCGAGATAACGGTAAAGAAGCTCCGGGGTGTCTGTGCCAGTTGTATGTGAACTCCAGGTATGCCAAGCCCAGGTTCAGGAAGTACGGCTACGAAGTTTTGGACACCGGAAACATGTACCTGATCCGCACTCCGGCCGGCCTGAAGATCCAGTGGTTTCACAGCACAGGGATGATGGTGGTCGAGACAGACGGCTACGGCCACAAACTCTCCACCATGGGCCTGTGTGGTATGTACAGTACCAGCCAATATGCACCACTGTGGGCTGTGGCATATACCATGCTGGCCTGTAATCAGCACTACGGGGCTTTGTGGACTATACCACACTAGGCCCATATTCAGCACTATGGGCTTTGTGACATATACCACACTGCCCTGTATTCAGCACTATAGGAGTTTTTAGCATATATCACACTGGGCTCTGTTCAGTACTATGGGAGTTAGTAGCATATACCACACAGGACTAGGTATATGCCACAAAAGCTACTGTAAGACACAGGATGAGCCAGCCAGCAGCGGCACAAATACCAGCAGTGGCACAAATACCAGCGGAGGCACAAATATTCATTTGATGTGGCGCGCAAGCTGACCTGTCAGCGCCAGTGCGGAAGATGAATGGCCGTCATTAAAATGGCAGGGGGGGCTCACAGTTGTGCGTTTTTGCGGGGTGAGGCAACGATGCAGAAATGGCGGGTCCACCTCTCCGTCTCTCCGCAGGCTGCTGCGATGGTAACCCGGCCAACGACCTGACCCTGTCCAATGGGACCACGGTGGGCGAGGGCGAGGACCCGGCGCTCTTCATCGATAGCTGGCAGGTGCCCAACACCACCGTCTACGTCAGCCAAAGCCGCCGCCGCGAGGTCAACTGCTCCACCAGCGACTGCTCCGAGTGCCTGGACATGCTCAGCAACCACAGCTTCGCCTCCTGCCACGCCTTCGTACGTCAACCACCAGCGACTGCTCCCAGTGCCATAACAGGGGCTTTCACGTGCACTGAATTAAATCATTTCAGAAAAAAGCACTGCTACATGTAAAAAATAAACACTGAGCATCCATTTTACCCTAAGAAAGAATCACGGTGTTCCTTTTCTTCTGACAGAGTGATGTTCTCTCTCTTTATTGAGCTACATCAGCTACAGAGAGAAATGCTTTTCTTTGCCATCATTCATTGTATGAATGATAATGTTCAATAAATTGAATTTAATTAAATAATGAACTTACCTAGGAAGCCAATGCTAATGCTGCTGTGTGCTAGATAGCTAATGTTAGCTGGCAAGCTGACTAGATTAATGGTCATTTTATTTTGTTCTGACATCTGCACAATTAATGGAGTATGTCACTGAAGTGACAATGTTAATTCAAAAATAAATGAATTAATTTGTGATCTGTTTTGAATTCAGGTTCCTCCCACAATATTCTGTGAGGTGTGGGTGCGTGACGCAGAGTATGTGAAGAACCCCTGTGTTGCCCTGGCCGCATACGTGGCCTCCTGCCACAAATTCAACATCTGCATCGAGTGGAGGAGCCCGGACTACTGCCGTAAGCTCCGCCCACTTCCTTTCATTGGTCTGTTTGGGAGACGAACGAGGAGCCGGTTTTAAATGTGAAATGCGCTGTCTCCTGGCAGCCTTCAGCTGTCCCGACGAGCTGCGCTACCAGGCCTGCCTGCCGGCCTGCACCGCCCAGACCTGCCCCAGCCACGAGCTGGACTCGGATCCTGAGGACTGCTCCGGCCTGACTGAGGGCTGCGTGTGCCCCGAGGGAACGCTCCTCCACCGGCCCTACTCCGCCCTCTGCATACCTGCCTACAAGTGCGGTATGCGCCCTCTTACCCAGCGTGTGTGTGTGTGTGTGTATGCGCCTTCTTACCCAGTGTGTGTGTGTGTGTGTACACCACCATACCCAGTGTGTGTGTGTGTGTGTGTGTATACGCCATCATACCCTGTGTGTGTGTGTGTGTGTGTATGCCACCATACCCTGTGTGTGTGTGTGTGTGTACATCACTGTACCCTGTGTGTATTTGTGTGTCTATGTATGTGTGTGCACAGTTCTACTCTCTTTGTATTTGTGTATACATCATTGTGTCTGTGTATTGATCACTTGTCTGTAGACCGGTAAAATGTACCAGATGTGTTACCTTCTGATAGAAGCCTCATTCTACAATTTCACTTTTGTCCGGAGGTCACTACTGGAATCATTATAATCTAGTCATGCAAAGAACGGAGAGTGTATTTACTCTGTTTGTGTGTACGTGTGTGTATATGTGTATGTGTGTGTGTGTGTGTGTATATGTGTGTGTGTGTGTGTGTGTGTGTGTGTGTGTGTGTGTATATGTGTGTGTGTGTGTGTGTGTGTGTGTGTGTGTGTCTGTGTGTGTATGTGTGTGTTTGTGTGTAGCCTGTACGGACAGCTTTGGGAACCCCCGGTCCTCGGGTGAAGTCTGGAAGGCGTCTAAGGACGGCTGCTGCATGTACAAGTGTGACAACGACACCATCGTGCCGATGGAGTACAACTGCTCCTCGGTGCCCCAGCCCGTGTGCCGGAGAGCAGGGGAGGTCACCGTCAGCCTGGCCGATGACCGGAGCTGCTGCCCCCGGAAAGCCTGCGGTGGGTAACGCACACAACGCACAAGACAATGTAAAACCCCTCAGTGCCGCACACAGCACACGGGAAGAATTTCCCCAAAGCACAGTGTAATGAGTACCGCCTAATGTAGACCTGATACAGCAAAGTGAGGTGCCTCTTTGTGTCTCCGTGTAGTTTGCAATCAGACGCTCTGTGACACTTACCCTCCCGAGTGCAAATATGGAGAAAAGCTGGTGTCCTACTACAGAGAAGACTCCTGCTGCCCAGACTACGTATGTGGTGAGTGGATGTATAATTACAGTCTGCAGCATGGCTTAATGGAATAGAACCAAATCCGCTATATGAGAATACCTGTGTAGACATGTTGTCCATTGTGTGACAGTTAAATATAGTTATGATTTTCGGAAAAGGGCATTGTACTTTAAAAGTCGTTTGTTATACTACTTTCCTGTAACTATACCTGTGTTACCATGTTACTGTGGAGTGTACAGTGTGGAGCATGCTCAGTAAGGCTCTCCCCCCCTCTGTGATGCTAATGCACGGTTCCTATGTGTGATTGGCTGGTGTTCAGAATGTGACCCCAACCTCTGTGAGTCTGACATCCCCGCCTGCAGAGAGGACCAGACCCTCATCGCAACCCGGGCTGATGGGAGCTGCTGCCTGGCGCACATATGCAGTGAGTCACTCACACCTGTACAAATTCACCCTCACACCCATAGAGTCTCCCTCACACAACCCTACTTACACTCACACTTGCAGAGACACACACACACCTGTACAGATTCACCCTCACACCATCCTCCTCACACTCACACCTGTACAGATTCACCCTCACACAACCCTCCTCACACTCACACCTGCAGGGACACACGCAACTGTACAGATTCACCCTCACACAACCCTCCTCACACTCACACCTGCAGGGACACACGCAACTGTACAGATTCACCCTCACACAACCCTCCTCACACTCACACCTGCAGAGACACACACACCTGTACAGATTCACCCTCACACTCATAAAATCTCCCTCATACAGCCCTCTTTACACTCACCCCCACACCCTTACATCACAGTGCACTCATACACAGAAGTTAGGAGTGTATTTTGGCCTTGCTTTTTTTGCAGAGATTTCCACACTTATTGGGAATGTCAGACACACCCCTGTGTATTGTGTGAGTTCCAATGAGTCAGGGCTACATACTATACTGTGTTCTGGGGAATATTTCTTCAAGCAATGACAGTGGATTGTGTGTGTGTCTGTGTTTGTGTGTGTGTGTTATACAGTGTGTGCTGCTTGTGCTGACGTTACTCCTGAGTGCCAGGAAGGAGAGGTGCTGACAGTTGATGCTAACAGCACAGATCGCTGCTGCCCAACCTATCACTGTGGTGAGCCAGACCCCACCATACACTATCCCACAGTCACCGTGTCTACTGCCATACTGCATGATTATAGTCACATTTAGCATACTGTAAAAATGATTAAGGATAGCAAAAGAGTGTAATGAAACATAAATGTGAGAACTGGTGATTAGGTATTGAATTGTGTGTGTGTGCGTGTGTGTGAGTGCATGCAAGCGTGCATGTGTATTTTTTTTAACAGATGTGTTTTTCTGCATAATTCTTTCATTGATAAGACCATGACCTATTTTATGTGTTGCATGGAACAGGAGAACACGGTTTGTTCTTGTGATATAATATTGGAGAGCAAATCCCCCAAACTAATTTACATCCCATTTTATGTTTGACCTAGAAACCGTGGCGCTTTTCCGGTTTTAAATGATTTGTTTTGTGCTGTTGTGTCTGCAGTGTGTGAGCCGTACCGATGCACAGGCTTCTCCTGCCCTGAGGGCATGTCAGAGGTGTCTGTGGCTGTTCCCGAGCAGTGCTGTCCGCTACGGACATGCGGTAAACCCGCCATCTCCTCCACTTTATTCTACGCAATGTTACTGAACCTCACTGTACACTGTTACTGATCCTAATTGCACAATGTTACTGATCCTCACTGTACACTGTAACTGATCCTAATTGCACAATGTCACTGATCCTCATTGTACACTTTCACTGATCCTAATAGCACAGTGTTACTGATCCTCACTGAATAGTCACTGATCCTAATTGCGCAGTATCATTGACTTTCACTGCACACTATCACTGATTCTCACTGCACAGTGGCACTGATCCTCACTGCACACTGTCACTGATCCTAATAGCAGTGTTACTGATCCTCACTGCACTGTCACTGATCCTAATTGCAGTGTCACTGACTTTCACTGCACACTATCACTGATTCTCACTGCACAGTGGCACTGATCCTCACTGCACACTGTCACTGATACTAATTGCACAGTGTAACTGATCCTCACCGCACAGTGCCACTGACCCAAACTGCATACTGTTACTGATCTTCAATGTACACTGCCTCTGATCTGATCTGCCTTGCCTTTTAATACTGAGCACACACTCACCAGCGTTTCTGTGTGTCCCTGTGTATTTCAGAGTGCAGTTGTGAAACTATCAAAAGGCCAAAATGTGATCTGGTGGGTACATTTCCAGTAGGACTTTATAAATCAGTGCTTATTGATGACTTGTGTGCAGTTTGATTTGTGTGTGTTTTTTTATTCATAAGGGCGAGACCATGCAGCTTGACAGGGCTTTCATTGCTGACCCCAAAAACCAATGTGGCTGCAAAAAATACAAGTGTGGTGAGTTTAAGGCTGACTCATTCATTTATAGTCTACACTTCTGAACATCGCTCTGTATGATTCGGTGAGGAGTTATAATGGAAATATTTGTGTGCATGCTTATGTGTCTCTGCGCATGGCTGTATGTATGTGTGTGTTTGTTTGTGTATATGCGTGATTGTGTGTGTGTGTTTATGTTTGCGTGTGTGTCTTTGTGTATGTGCATGATTGTGTGTGTGTTTGTGTATGCATGCATGCGTGTGTGTGTGTGCGTGCATGCGTGCATGTGTCTGCGCATGCCTGTGTGTGTGCGCGCACGCAGAGCGGGATGCCGTGTGTGTAGACGGTGAGAGAGGTGTAATGCGGCCAGGACAGACTCTGGTGGAGCACAGCGCTGAGGGGGTCTGCTACACCACACAGTGCACCAGCAGCCTGGACCCCCACTCCGGGTTCTACCGCATTCGGGCCACCAGCACCAACTGCTCGGCCCAGTGCCAGCAGGTAAGACATCCTCTGCATGCAGTAGAGCAGGGAGGCTCTCTCTGGCAGAGGAACCCCTCTTAATGAAATCACTAACATTTCTCAGAAATTCACACCTCTGTCCTTTACCTGCAAAAGCCTGTGATGCAGAGCCGATTTAACCAACCAGTAGCACAGGGCTGCCCAACCCTGTTCCTGGAGATCTGCCGTTGTGTAGGATTTCACTCCAGCCCTAACAAAGCACACCTCATTCAACAGGTAGAGACCTCATTGAGCTGCTAATTAGTATCAGGTAAATCAGGTGCGCCAGATTAATTGGGGTTGAAATGAAAACCTACAGGACAGTAGATCTTCAGGAACAAGGTTGGGCAGCCCTGCAGTAGCATGTCTAAATCATAATGTCATCGTGTAAGGAATTTGTGTAACACATTGGATCTGCACACAGCTATGTGGTATAAGTAGACAAAATAACAATTACTGCACAATGATCACGGGACTACCACAAAAGTACAATTCATCTGAAAGTCTAGAATTAGTGATATATGACATATGGAGAAAGTGAAATATATTTTTGCATGCCTTGTGTTGTAAACCCCTGTTGTGGTAGAGCGCAGTTTCTCAGTCTCTCTGGTGTGTCTCTTGCAGAACCAGATATACATTCCGCCAAATGACCAGACCACATGCTGTGGAGTGTGCAAGAACATCTCCTGCTTGTATCAGAATGAAAATGGATCCATCTCGCTCAGCAAGGTATACAGAGTGCAAACGCACATGTGTCTGTAGGAGTATAGAATGTCATCATAACTGTCAAATGACATTACAGACCTACGAGTCACAGAGGTCATTTTAAACCATTAGTGCAAAAAGAAAAGCAGTGCAATGATATCTGAAATAATTATTTGTAATAATTTTATTGATTTTGCATTCATTTTACTCTTAGGTATTTTATTTTCATTCCACTGTGAAGCACTTTGAACTGCTTGTTTCTTCCTTACTACTACTACTATTACTATTATTATTACTATTACTATTATTATTATTACTATTATTATTATTATTATTATTATTATTATTATTATTATTGCTGTTCTGTTCCAGTAAGTGTCTGTTTGATGTATCTATGGATGTGTCTTTCCTGGTCATAAACATGAGCTGACAGTGCTAACACACAGTAAGCGCAGGTGTTCCATGCTCTTCCAGCCCGGAGAAACATGGGTGTCCCAGTGCACCAAGTATGAGTGCGCAGCCACGCTGTCTGGCCCCACGCTGGTCTCCTATTCCTTCAGCTGCCCCCCCTTCAATGAGACCGAGTGTACCAAGGTATGTGCACTGCCAGCACCCCGGGGACAGGTTCAGTGTAGCCACAGCGTGCTCACTTTAAATCTGAGTGACAACCTTTCAGTATGCTCCTGCTGTGTGCAGAAATGAATGTAAAAACTGATGTGGCGTTGTACTGGGTCTCTCTGGGGTGGGTTTGGGTGGGAAGGCTATAGTATGGTCCTTGGTATGGTCACATGACCAACAGTCCTGAATCCAGTCCTGTTGGCGCTAGTGCCAGCTATAGTTATGAGTCCCATTGGTTGACATATTGTTGCCCATAGCAATTTTCATGTAGAATTTTTGTTCGACAGATAATGTGATGAATTGCAGTGCCTCTTGTTGTAGTGATGAGATTACAAATTACAGAACTTCTTGTTATACAGATTAGATTACAAGTTACAAGACATCTGGTTTTACATATTGAATTTCAAGTTATAACACTTATTGTTTTACAGTTTAGATTACACGCTTCAATATTTCTTCTTTTACATTTTAGATTTTTTACTTTACAAGTCACAGTCCTCCTTTTTTCCACCACTTAGATTACCAATTATTATATTAACACTTGACTGCTTTGTTGAGTTTCATATAGAGTACAGCAGTGGATCCCAAGCTGTTTTCTGAGAAGGTTGTTGTGGGGCTCAGAATACATATGGCAGGCCTGGCATTCACACTAGTGAAACTTTACACTGAGCTCTGTAGTGTTCCCACAGTTCTTCTGCGATATACTATTTTACTCCTTATTTGAATGTATTCAAGTTTAAGTGGTGGGTTGCATAAAAGTGTATTCACTAATTAAGCTGGTTGGGGGTTGGGAAAGTTAGGGAGCCACTGCAGCCCACTGATTGAATTTACATTACCCCAACGGCAGTGCGTAACCCTGCAGTTCAAAGCTCCATTACCCCAATGGCAGCGGGTAACCCTGCATGTCAAAGGTCTATTACCCCAATGGCAGTGGATATCCCTGAATTTCAAAGCTCACCAATGGCAGTGGATATCCCTGCATTTCAAAGGCCCATTACCCCAATGACAGTGGGTATCCATGCATTTCAAAGCTCCATTACCCCAATGGCAGTGGATGACCCTGCATCTCAAAGTTCCATTACCCCGATGGAAGTGGGTATCCATGCATTTCAAAGCTCCATTACCCCAATGGCAGTGGATGACCCTGCATCTCAAAGTTCCATTACCCCGATGGAAGTGGGTATCCCTGCATTTCAAAGGTCCATTACCCCAATGGCAGTGGGTATCCCTGCATGTCAAAGGTCTATTACCCCAATGGCAGTGGGTAACCCTGCAGTTCAAAGGTCCATTACCCCAATGGCAGCGGGTGACCCTGCATTTCAAAGCTCACCAATGGCAGTGGGTATCCCTGCATTTCAAAGGTCCATTACCCCAATGGCAGTGGGTATCCATGCATTTCAAAGCTCCATTACCCCAATGGCAGTGGATGACCCTGCATCTCAAAGTTCCATTACCCCGATGGAAGTGGGTATCCCTGCATTTCAAAGTTCCATTACCCCAGTGGCAACGGGTAACCCTGCATTTCAAAGCTCCATTACCCCAATGGCAGTGACGTGACTCGGCATCTCCTCTGTTTTGTGAAGCCACACTGACGGTTGTTTTGTGCTAGATTGGGGGGACCATCATCAGCTACATGGATGGATGCTGCAAGACCTGTGAGTATCCTGGAGAGAAACAGAATCGAGTTTCCCACTAAACGCTGTAGCTAATATATAGTAGCACAGATCTGTAGTCTCCTACTGCTTGCTATATATTTAAATGCGCCACAAAATGTTCTTTTCCTTTCTTTAACACGTGTTTCAGAATACATGTTTGAGCTCGTATATGATTACTGTATACTCACATTCAACAATGGATAATTTGGAGAATGCAAGCATCTGTTTTTGATGTTGCAAGCTGCAATATAGCTTAAATATGTATTCTTGAGACCTTTTTCCTTGGACCTTAAATTGGCAAAAGTACTTAAATTATCTCTCTCTTTTGAAAAATATATTTTTTTCTCAAAAATACCTGCATTTCCCCCCATAATGTGAATGTATTAGCTATATGCATACTTTATATGCTTTTCAATGTAATGCAATGAAAATGCTTCAACCACGTTCATAATTGCCCATTCAATAGAAAAACATAAGCAACCATGACTCACCAATCCCACTGATTACTGAACATCAAGAAGCATGTTCCCCCTTCAGGAATAAAAAGTAACATCCAGGGTAGTACTAGTACTGTCCAACAAATGGAGAGTCACGCACTCACATTACAAAGCTGTTTATCAACTCTACCATTAGATCAATTATGGCCAGGAGGTCTAACTAATTAGTGAAATCAGCTGGCTGAGTTCATGGGTGGAAGAAACAGATGGCAGGACTTTTACTTCCTGACCCCTGGACTTTCCATCATTGAGTGGGAGGACTGAAACTAATCCTAGGAATATACATTTTAAAGTATAAATTTTAAAGGTGAAGGTTTTCTTGATTGGTATCAAATGTATCCTTAATTTTTCCCTTGTTGTATTCTGTATGAACCATCAAAAACAAAGAAGATAAATTGTGTGAGTGTGTGTGTGCTTGCTCGTATGCAATTGTGTGCTTATGTGTGTGCGTGTGTGTGTGTGTATGGATTTGCTACTACTGTTACTTTGGTTACTATTGAAAAGCATAAAAAGTAAATGCTTAACCATCTGAATTTTTTGTGTGTGGATCTGCAAGCTGACCAACGTGTACCAATCTCACCAGGCTCTGGATTGTCCCTGTTTCCATTTCCTGTTAGCCCAATGACTCCCACAGTTAGCACTAACTGTGAAAGAGGTACCAGTTACTGGAGAGAAAAAAAAGGCTTGCCAGCACCATTGTTGATTTCCAACAATGTACTCCCTTTAAAAAAAAAAAAAGGACATGGGACACCACAAAAACAGTTTCTGAAAAATATTTTTCATATACATTTTGTCATTTCTCCTCCTTCCAATCTGCGCTGATAATGTGCGTGACACAGCTAAAGCTTCAGCCCCATTTTGCACTGTGTGGGCAGTGCATTGTTGATCGCCAACAATGTACTGTTGGTAGTGGCCACTTAGTGAGCATCTGTGTAGATCTGTGTTGCATGTTGTTGTGCCTGTCTTCAACTGTTAGAAACTAATCACGTAGAAGAGAGTGGAGACATAGTAGGAGACCCCTAGTAAGTCTTTGGGTGGTGTGGCACAACTAGCACTAGTTTTAAGATGTGTTTTCTGTGCATGTGAATGATGCATGCTTCATTGCTCTTCAAAAAGGAGTTTCTCTTTAAAAATGATGAACAATGATAATGAATGCCAAATTACCCAAACAATTACACCACTTGATATGCTTAACCCTTTCTTACAAATCATAGAAGAGAAGTGTTTTTTTTGTTTTGCTTGTTTGTTTCCTTATATTTTCCATTTCCATTTGAACATATGATGGATATATCATATGTACAGGGATAAATACATCTAATATCTAAGTAGAGTTCTTGGGAAAACATTTTTAATAATACAAATGCTGTATTGTACCTTTATGTTCACCTGCTTATGACTGTATGGCGCTGAATGGAATGTGGCCAAAGCACTGCAGTCTCTGATATTCTCATATTCACACAAACTCATAACTCTGGACATTAAGTCATTACTTTTAATTGAACAGTTCCTACTTCTGTAAACAACTCCCTGCACACATTCTGTGCCAGTTGTGTATGTTTCTGTGAATTGCAAGTGACTCGCAAATGGAAATGAATCTGAATTAGCAGAGATTGTCAGAGAACACACTAAATGTACATCATCCAGCTAACTGATCCCCCAACATATGATGTATGAGTAAATTTATCCCTGTTTTTTATTAAACTCAGGTAAAGAAGATGGGAAATCCTGCCAGAAGGTGACTGTCAGAATGACGATCAGGAAAAATGACTGTCGGAGTAATCGACCAGTAAGTGTGTTCCCTTATCTTGATTTACAGTAGTAAATACTGTGCTGTCCCTTTAACCCAGTTCACCGTAGGATGTGTCCTTTAATCCCAGTTTACTGCAGGATGTGTCCGTTAATCCCAGTTTACTGTAGGATGTGTCCTTTTATCTCACTTTACTGCAGGATGTGTCCGTTAATCCCAGTTTACTGTAGGGTGTGTCCTTTAATCCCAGTTTACTGTAGGATGTGTCCTTTTATCTCTATCCCACTTCATTGCAGGATGTGTCCTTTTATCCCAGTTTACTGCAGGATGTGTCCTTTTATCCCAGTTTACTGCAGGATGTGTCCTTTAATCCTTGTTTACCGCAGAATGTGTCCTTTAATCCCAGTTTACTGTAGGATGTGTCCTTTAATCCCAGTTTACTGTCGGATGTGTCCTACAGGCCTGAGTTGGCTCTTGTCTTCCAGGTGAACATCGTGTCCTGCGATGGGAAGTGTCCGTCGGCCAGCATATACAACTACAACATCAACACGTACGCGCGGTTCTGTAAGTGCTGCCGGGAGCTGGGCCTGCAGCGGCGCAGCGTGCAGCTGTACTGCAGCGGGAACTCCACCTGGGTCAGCTACTCCATCCAGGAGCCCACCGACTGCTCCTGCCAGTGGTCTTAGGGTCACCGCCGCGCCCCCTCACAGGGAGAGGGGTGTCCCCACGCTGTGCCCCGCAGCTGCAGTCCCGCCAAGGAGGGAAGGGTTCAGGGGAGGAGCTATTGATTTGGGGGGGGGGGGGGGGTTAAAAAATCAGCATCTGCCAATCGTTTCTATCAGACAATAATCCAACACTGAGAGGTGTCACCGTAATACTCACCGTTATTATGACTAGCATACCATTAACCAGAAAATAACCGTAAGCTCTTCAGAGTGTTTAATCAATTCCATTTTACAGTGCCTCTGTTTATGTACAATATATGTGGTCGCATTTACAACGGGTTTGTTATTAATGTGAAGAGCTGCATGATATCCCTGCCTAAGTTTACATTTGGAGGCAAAGTGAGCGTTTGACATGAGGTCTGCAGGTGAGGCAAACCACACCCTGGGACTGAGGAGAGTCAGGAAAACGGGGTGTCTGAATGTAGGGGTACGGCACACAGGTAACAAGCGATACAGTACATTTACAAAGCAAACTTATATAGTACTTCTTCAGCATGCCTTGTACTTTAATCCATTAGTCTGTGCTGAAGGGCTGGGTAACAGCACACATGCTGTAGGTTAGCCCTGAATATCCACCTCAAATCTACCGGCCTGCAGAAATGGCCGAAAACTGACAGATAACACTTGTACTAATTCTTTGAATTACCGACAAAAATTTGTGTTCATCTGTGAACAGTTTGTAGGTTTCACAGAGCAATTGGGTTCGCTTCAGTTACGTCAGTAGGTCTGTGAGAACATCAGGCTGTCACCAACATGTTCAGTACCAAAAAAAAAACCTGCTTAAGATTTTGTGTTTCCAGACATGTAAAGTTGTCACATCCAGCACACAGACTGTTCGCATTCCAACGGATATCTGTATAATCATCCACTTGAGAATTAGAGTTCCAGTATAGCAGGTTCTTTTAAACGGTACTGTACGTACATAGCATGGCTCTGTTGAACTGTATTTATTTTGATATGAATTTTACATAATCTTGGCACGAAAATACATTAGCTAATATGTGTCAAATATATAATTTGTCTCCTGTTTTGTACATAAGTAAAATTTCAGACTTTTGTTCCTGTTAAATATTGAGTATTTTAAAAAATGTATTAACAGTTATTTTGCTTTTTAGAAATTATGAGTGCATAATTCAGTGTTCACATGGTCTATATTTCACTCCCAGTAAAATGTGTAACAATTGAAATCATTTTAGCACTTTATTTATATAATCCCTCACGTTCGGTAGATTGAGATTTTTTGTTGGTTTAATTCAGCACAACACAAATGAATCCAGCTCAGTTCCAGCACTCAACAATTTCTAAAATTAATATGTGAACCAACTAGACTAATACTATTTCAAATGAAAATTTTCTAAGATGTATTGGATGACTTGGCCAACATATTAGGAAAAAAGGAATATACCAGGGCAACATAAACTGTATGAACATGTATTAAACTGCCATCTTAATTGGAAATCCCCACACATGTACAACTAGTCTGACAAATTCAGCTGTGATAAATTTTAAACATTTATTGAAGATATCTGAATTTCATTCATGTTCATCATTGTAAAATCCTACATTTTTTTTGAAATGCTCATAGTTACAGTTGCAGTTTGGCAAATAATTGAATGTGTACCATAATAATGTACATTTTGCTTTTTTCAATAAATATTTCCTTAGAAAATCTCCATCTTGGAACTCCGTCTTTTCCTTTTAGAGTGCAACCTTGCGATTCAAAGAGGATGAGACGGCCTTACTTTTCATCAGAGAGTGTCGGGGCCTCTTTGGGGACCCCCGTGGATTTGGGATGTGTATTTTCAGAACGAGCTGAGGATGTACGCACAGGTACGCCTCTCGTTTCTGGGGGCCCCACAGCTGTTTCTGGGGCCTTAATTCTCCGTTGGGGTTGATTGTTATGAAATGTTTGGCTTCCCCCATGGCGCGGCGACCGGCGGCCTTCTTTGAAAGCGGTTCCTCGCCTGTCCCTAATAGGACAGATGTCAGGGTGTAGGGAGACGGCGAGGGGTGGCTGAGTTTTGGCGGAGGGGGGGTTGGGGCGAGGTCTACTGAGGACTGCGCTTGTAAATCACGTCTCAACACTGTAACATTAGAAGGCCCCAGCGCTGTCTTGCACAGCAGAATTTGCGGTATGCCCTAATGGAATCGAGCACGCTCAAAAGATCTCCCCCCCCCCCCCCCCCCGGTTTAAAGTGCCAGCCACCTGCGCTACGTCCTTTCATCAGAACCGTGGTGATTGCTGCGCTTTTCCACATGCGGACCGCATTCATCCCACCCTGCAGTTCTGAGACACCGTTAATGTTACGCTACGGTGCAGAGGTGTTACCTCATGAAGTTCTGCATTCGTTTTCCTGTGTGAATACATCTGCTTCTGGCTACCTTTATTAGACAAGGTGCGTAGAAGAATTCAAGGAGTTATGAAAAATTCCAGCTGCCGCAAGTCACTGAAATTCACAATAATGCCGACAATCAGCAATTTGCATGAGTTTTCATTGATTTGCATTATCATGTATTGTTTGTCACAACACGCAACATTTCACTTGATTACTCCTGTCTTAAAATGGCCGCCTGAGTGCAGGGTAATTGCACATACTCACTGCCTTTTAATTGGTCTATGTTCCTTATTACTCTGACTTGCTGTGACTGTGATTGGCCTGTGTCAGCCATTACACAAGCCTCTATTTTTGGTGATAATAATGGGGAAAATGCACTTGGACTTTTGCAGAATTGGTCATTTCACCCAGTTTCATCCTTCACCCAGTTACAGGTTGGGCCATAGCTCTCAACTGGTTCGCCTCCTACCTCGACAGTCAGTCCTCCCACAACTGCACCATAGATACAATACCATCACACAATTCTGAAAACTATGTTGGACACACCTTAATTCATCAGTGATCTAACATGTGATTACACGTAGCACTAAGTTAGCACACAAATTTTACAATTACACCTTGACTGATAGCAATCGCATAGACTATCATTAACAATCACACAGCCGAACTGATATGGTGATTGGCCCGTGTTAGGATTCATACAGATTTGCGGCCCTTTGATTGGTCTGAGCTGCCGGCCTATCTGGGTAGGCCAGAGCTGTATCGACAGGCGAAAGCAGAGAGGACGCGCGGATAAACACGGCAGCGCTGGCTGCCTGTGTGGGCTCTAGTAAATCCCGCCACGTGTCAGCAAGGGCACTGCCACTTGCCACGTAAATAAAAGGTACGGTAAAACCTCCCCTTAGCGGCTCCGGCAGCGCTCTTGGGGGGCCTACGGTTACCTCTCTTCACAGATGGTTTTTCAATCCAGAGGCACACATCCCTGAAGCCACTGAAGTTGCCCTGATGTGGCTTTGTCACGAGCTTTCTTTTCACCTTTAAACGTAGAGAGAGTTCACTTAGGGTCCCCATCTGCTTAAGTTGTGGTCAAGTGTCAGTTTTACAGCCTTTTAAATGGCTCCCTTTAAAGCTGTTGTTCTCTAAATTCTGCCATAACTTGAGTCATAATGGTTACAGACAGCACTCCACATTCTCAGTCAACTGAGTTCATATAGTTAGCCATATACCATACAATTAGGTGTGAGCATTTGTCTGGTCAAGCAGGTATAAAGGCAAGAGCTTTGTGCATTCTTTAAGAGCACTTGATAGATGTGGACCAAACGTGGCATCTGAATGCAGAAAGAAGTCCAAATAATATATATGACCCGCTCCTGGAATCCTTGTAAATATGATGTCATGGTACCTTAGTGGTAGCGGGTGCACAGACCACTGAACACATGGTGTGGATCTGTTAACCTAATGCTACTATTGACCTTTGAGTTTTTTTTACAATGGATGATGAACTGGATTCTTTCAAAGTTACTCAGTGAGGCGCACGCAGCTCCAAGGACAAAAACAGAAAAGATCTGGTTTCATTGTAAAATCCCCCTTTGACTCACTCGCTCTAACTCAATGTTTTCAATGTACACTGAATATTTTACATTCTGTTTCATCCTGTTCCCAGAATTAAAATATCTTCAATATGAAATCATGCATAGCTGACACCAAAATATTTCCAGAACATTTAAAAAATATAACCATAACATTTTGAAGAAGTAATTCAATATTTATTTGGTGGAGCCACTCGATAGTGGTAATTTATTTTAAACAAATTTGCTTCCACTGCAGCTATATAATAGATTTCTCTATTGTTTCGGTAGATTTTTTAGTTTTTTGCTTCTCCCCCTTTTTCTCTGAATATGGAACGTCCAGTTGTATATCAGCGCTCATACTGGCACCCTGCACCTGCACATTCAGCAGAAAAAGCGGGCTGATAAACTGATTGATCCGAGCCATGGAACACAGAGACACAGATCCTTGCTGACGGAACCCTCCGTAACCGTGGGTGACGCTGCAACCAATGACATATCACCGTTCGGGGAGACCACAGCGTGGGCATGATTTGGATTTGATCCCAGACCACCTGGCTGGTTCATGGACTAGAACAAGAATGGTGCCTTAACCAGGTGAGCCACTCAGCGGCCACATTTAGGTTAAAGAAAATGTACTGCAGCAGAAACACATTGCTTTTCTAGTCATTACTGGGGCCTGGGATCTGTATGTCTACCATATCAGACAGTAGACTCATTTTTGCTATTCTGTATTGTAGTATCCCAATCAGTGGGTAGTGGGCTGCCAATAGATGAGTCTATGCAGTGGAATGACAAGAGTTTTCCAACTTGAATCTACTAAATGGACAGTTTAAATCGAATGGTCACAGAAAGGTCAAAGTTTGATTAATGGTGCAGTGAACTGTGTTAAACTAAGCCTAGCCAGCAATGCTTAACATTCCATAATGTGACTTTCCCTCTCTCTCCAATTGTATTAAACTAAGTACCATCAGGTAGAAAAGATTAGGCAAACTTCCCTAGAGGCAGTCAACCCTGCATCATCAGATTTAAGAAAGCTATTAATAAAACATTCCAAGTTGGCAAGGTTTACGGATTCTGCAGATTGAGGGGTTATTAATGTGCACAAGAGCATCTCAGTGGTTCAGAAAATCCCCACTCAGCTACACAGTTTAACATTGTCTCCAATTTTCTGGGTTTTAACCTTCTTCCTGTTGAAATAAATGCATTTTTGTCACAAACTGATTCGCATTCATTTTTTCACCAAAGCAAATCCTCGGTTTCCGTTGGTCGAGCTGCTGGTGTTGAAAGATGACACTTCAAAGCTTCCTGTCTAGCAAGGCTCCTATTAACCCTTCCACTTCCAGAGCAAAACTGGCCCTTTATAAGTAAATCACGATTACAAAAAAGGTCATTGCACGAATGCCTGTATGTGTAGAGTAAGTTTATAGTGCACCACATCCCGAGTTTAAGAGATCGCCTGCATGTTCTTTGTATGATAAAATCCCATTTCGTTCAGGAAAACTTTTTTATTTGTAACTATGACAACCTCACTTTTCTAAAATGGGCTTCTGAGACACTATGCAATGCCCAAAACATTAACTCTTCTCTGCAAATTTTCATGCTGGAAAGAAGTGGTGCTGTTTTATAGTGCTGTATGTGACAGAATCTAAGGGGAAACTTCACAGTGTACCTGTTTCGGGGCTACGTTTAGAAAACTCTTGTGTTTCCTGAGCAAAGTAAAGCATGTTTTTCAGTGCTTCTCTCACTTGAAGCCCCCAATGATGCTCATTGAGAGTGATGGCTACAGAGGGTTAACGTGAGCCCCCCTGGGGTTTTTTTGGGGGGGTACGGTGAACCCCCTGCCCACACTCGCACACACACACTTCACTGTAAGGCCCTAATCCCCAAAGCAATGGCTTTAGTGTAATTTGCCTCTGCAGCTGTCCGGCCTCTGGAACATTGGGGAAACTGCCTCGCACATGTTCAGCTGCAAGAACAAATGTCCTCGGGCAAATGAAAAAACAAGGTGTCCAAAAAAACCGCAAGTCCCCTCTCCGCTGCCCGCGACGGGCGGGGCCGGGGACGGGGGGGGGGAGGGGGGGAGGAGACGCACGAGCGGGGTTGCGTGCGTTGTCTAAGTCGAGCGGTGTGGCAGTGAAGGATTACCGCCAAGTGGAGGAAGCGTGTCAGCAGTGTGAGGATGGCGCCTGGCCCCCTGATAGATGAGGGGCGCTTTATCACAATAGAGCGCCTTTTGTTAGGCGCGGGGCGGGGTGGATTAAGTCATCTTTGGGATCCTTGGTCTGGAGCGAGCCAGCCAGTACAGGTGCTCTTAGGACCCGCAGTCCAAATGGCTTATGCAGTGGATTATACAATGCTCGTTGTAATTCGATTTACTGTACTGTTGTAAATATATGGGTCGAGGATGAAGACGCCAGTACAGATGTCCTAAAAATTGCCTTACATTAGTGTCTTATTTGGAGTGACATAGATTGCTGTTACATGAAATATTTGACAATTTAACTGAATGAGTTTTGTAATACTCCTCTTGCATGCAGACTGGACTGCCAATGCCTTTGTGCTTATCTGATGTTGGTATTTTAGAAATGATTTTGTTATGTGCAGTTTTCGAAACTTTTTATGTGTCGTCCTGTAAGATCGCCATAAGAAATTAATTCTGACCTTAGCTGCAGCAGGGACAGAATCTGTTGTGCTGTATTTGCTCCAATTAATAACTTGTACCGATGTAAATATGAGAGTGCAGAGAGGAGTTGTAAGGAACGGGGTAGCCCTTCCTGTGAGCTGTGGGGGCCGGCAGAGTGGAGAGCCTTGTGGTCCTGGCAGAGGTCTGCCCGTATGAACTCTACCGCAGGTCGTAGCGGATCGGTTTCTGCCACCTGGAGTCTGGCGGTGCAGGCGGGATCAGGGCCAGCGTTGGGGGATTAGGAGCAGAGAGAGGCCTACAGTGACCAGGCCGGGGGAGCCAGCCGCCCCCCTGCCCCTGCCCCAGCCACACTCCCCCTTTCTTTTGCTCTTTACAGTTAATAACAGCTGCAGAGAATTAACACGAAACATAAACCATGAAAGGCCCTTTCAAAGTCTCTCTGATATTTACACAGCGCATGCACAAACTTTATATGAAATGCCTTTGATTTTTCCAAATGTGACCTGTATCTGCAAATAGCATCGTATCATGAACTGCTTTTTCCTAATTTAAAGTTTATAAGCAAATAAGAGTATCACAAAATTATTATCACAAATTATCCTTTTTTATTAAGCAACTCGGTATTATAAGATGCGCTTGCCAATTTAAGCTTTATATCAAACTGCAGACTATTATAAAATCAAACTACCGTGTTCACATGTTGTTGTTATTCATATATTGATTCAGTTTCCACATACACTCAGAGGCCACTTTATTAGGTACACCTGCACATTATTGCAAATAGCCTCCTCCTCCAAACAGTGAATCATGTGGCTGCAACTCAATATGCCAGTATAAAGCATGCAGACATTGTGAAGAGGTTTAGTTGTT